>NW_027328757.1:439594-739594 GCF_048564905.1 Vicugna pacos | reverse complement strand
CCAATTCCAAAGCTACTTCTTCTGCACTTTTAGGTATTTGTTATAGTAGCACCCCACTTCCAGGTACAAAAATGTTTACATTCCTTTTGATTGCATCACATCTTTGTGAATCTGGGGTTTTTTTGTGATTTCTGTGATAAAAAGCAAGTAATAGATAAAAATCAGTATTGAATAAGAAATGAGGGAAGCTGTGTCCAATTTGATTCCAAGGTTTGAGTGGTTGAGCAGTACCCAACAGGCATACCCATCCCACTATATGTAATTGTGGCTATTTAAGAATGAAGTAGAATTTTTTAAATTTATATATATATATATATATATATATATATATATATATATATATATATATAATTTTTAAATTTTAAATTTATATATATATATAATTTTTTTCAAATGGATACTAAATTTTAGTACATAAATACTTATAAAGTTGTATGGACCTAACTGTTTAATAGTAAATGGAACTAGTACATATTTCTTTTGACCGAAGGATGTCGTGAGAAACTTGAGACACTAAAGGTGCCATGAACCAAGATGGTTTGAGAACTTCTGTCTTAGAGGGACATTGGATAGAGTAGTTGATACTTTAAGCAATGAGAATTCATTGCATATTTTTGAATAGAGAAGTGACTTGAAACAATTCTATCTTAAGAATATAGTACATTGTACTTATGCACTGGTTTATGGTGTATAAGCTGCTTTATGTGAAAGCACTTTATAAACCATATGTCAGTTGATAAATCTGAAAACAGAATGCAGGATAGATTGAAAAAAAAAGATTAAATGCTATTGGAGTAATCTGGGTATGAGGTGACGACCTGAAATAAGAGTAGCTGTGAAAAAGGAAGTATATGACAGATAGTGTGAAAAAAAGATCAGAAAATTTGGTGATATATTAATAATGGGATAAGGGAAATAAAGGAGAGGAAAGAATCAAAGGTCACTTCAAAGCCTCAAATTGAGTAGACTGGGACATTGGCAGGATCATTGATAGATAATGAGGTTGGGAAAAGGAACAGTTTCATGTAGTGGCAATGGTGGAAACTTGATTGTAGAGGATTAAGACAAGAGAGAATGAAGAGGAGGTAGTAGGTATAGACCACATATACCAAGTTTGGGGAAGTAGAAGGGAGGATATTAACAGAACAGTGGAGTCAAGGCAGGTTTTTGCAAGAAGGAGTGGGGTTTCAGAATACATGAGAACGGTGTCTTGATTGAGGTGGTGCTTGCATGGCTGTATGCATTTCTCAAAACTGATAGAACTACACACTTTAAAAGATGAATTTTATCCTGTGTAAATTTTACCTTAATATTTTTGCCTGAATACATGAGAACAGAAGTTTATTTTTATGTTTTAAGTTGAGCTATAATTCACATACCATAAATGTCACCATTTTAAATGGTATACTTCAGTGGTTTTTAGTATTTTCAAAAAGGTGTACAACCATCACCACTCTCTAACTCCAAAACATTTTCATCATCCCCAAAAGGAACCCCTTGTCCACTAGCAGTCATTCTCCATTTCCCCTCCTCTCCAACCCCTGGTGACCACATATCTAGTCACTTTTTTCATTTTTTACTGTGGTAAAACATACCTAGCATAAAATTTACCATCTTAACCATTTTTAAGTGTACAGTTTGGTGGTATTAAGTACATTTATACTGTTATGCAACCATCACCACCATCCATCTCCAGAACTCTTTATCTTGCAAAACTAAAATTCTCTACCTATTACACAATAACTCCCCATTCTTAACTCTTCCTGGCCCTTGGCAACCACCATTCTACTTTTTGTCTATGAATTTGACTACTATGAATACCTCATGTAAGTGAAGTCATGCAATATTTGTCTTTTGGGACTGGCTTATTTCATGAACATAATGTCCTCAAGGTTCGTCTATGTTGTAGCATATGTCAGAATTTCCTTCCTTTAAAGCCGAATAATAATCTATTGTATGTATATACTGCATTTTGCATTTTGTCCATCAGTGGACACTTGCGTTGCTTCCACATTTTAGCTCTTCTGATTTGTAGTCTGTGATTTTGTATAATATTTGTATAGCCACCCTTGCTCTCTTTTGGTTACTATTTATATGAGATATCCTTTTCCATTCTTTCACTTTCAACTTATTTGTGTGTTTGTATCTAAAGTTAGTCTCCAATAGACAGCATATACTTAGATCATTTTTTAAACCCATATATATTACCTATCTCTCTGTATCTTTTGATTGGAGAGTTTAATCCATTTACATTTAAAGTAATTATTGATAAAAAGGACTTCTGTCATTTTGCTATTTATTTTACATGCTCTTTATAGATATTTTGTCCCTCATCTCCTGTATTACTATCTTCTTTTGTGTTTAGTTGATTTTTGGTAGTGAAACCTTTAAATTCTTTTCATTTCCTTTTGTGTATGTTTTATAGCTATTTCTTTGTGGTTACAAAGGAATTACATGATCCTGTGATCAGGAGTAGCAAACAGTGATCAGAGCACAAATCCCTAGTATTTAGAGGACAGGGTCCTTTTTGCCCACCCTGGCTCCTGCAAGCTGCTCTTGGAACATGTGCACAGACAGCTGCCTGTCAGAGGACTGGGGTAGGAGATGAATAGCTACCACTAAAAGCTGAAATTTGCCAATTTATGATCCAAGAATTCCCCTGGAAATTATAGGTCTTCAGTAGACTCCAGAGTTCCAAATAGTTACATTAGACAGATTCTGCCAGGGCAATTGTTTTCTAGATGGGGAAGCAGATTCCTGGTGCTTCCTGTTCTACCATCTTCCCAGAATCCCATCTAATCTACTTTTTTCAAATGATTGATTGATTGATTGATTTTTTTTAATGGAGGTACTGGGGATTGAACCCAGGGCCTCATGCATGCTAAACATGTACTCTACCTCTACCATTGAGCAATATCACCACCACCACCCCCAATCTACATTTTTTAAGTAGATTTAAAGTAGAATTTTAAGAGAAAACAAGGAATGGTTCTTCATCTGTGACTTTTAGATAAGGATATAAGCATAGAGGTAGGAACATTGGTATGTTGTAGGGGAATAAGATTTTTATAGGGAAGCTTATATATAATTATTTTAATCTTCTCTGTGCAGTCAGAATCTAATTTAATATGAGTAAGGAGTTAAGGAAGAATTCCTCTTTAGGAGAGAAGAGGTCTGCAAAACCCTTGGGGAATGATCCAGGGAGTCAAGAGATTTTAAAAATACTAAATTTGTAGTATTTCAATTATCTACAGCTCTACATTAAGTTGTAATCCTGGGTTGTAGAATTAAATAGGAATTAGTCACTAGAAATCGGCAGTTTTTAAAAGTAAAATTCAGGTTTTATACACATTACATCATTTGACCCTGGGTCTGCTTTTGTTCATTTGGGAAAAGATAAAGGAGAAAAGGCAAGAGCCATAATTAAGGTACAGCCTCCACTAACAGCTATGTGGTGGAAGGTTGAAGGAGACTTTGTTGCCCATTGGTGCTGTAACTGCCATGATCAACATTTAGATGAAGAACTATATAGACATTTAAGTATTTGATTGATTTGTAATAGATAGGGTGCGGTATTTGACCCTCTGACTTTCAACTTGGTCCTGAATTGTTTATCTGTAGTTATCTGACAATAACCCCCCAATAACATATCTACTATTTAGTCTTCCGTCATTGTCTCTAATATCAGCTCCCCTCACCACGATTCTAAAAGCCCTGAAAATTTGGAGAACACAGTATTTTTTAAGACTTGTAATCATCTTATCTTTTCAACCAAAGTGACTATTCAATATTATGACTTTGTCATTTTGACATGTAACTTGCAAAGGCATTGGATTCCCATCCTAGTTTCTGAAAGTTTAGATATTCAAACCTATGGTGAATATTCTAAATTGCTGGTTTCTGTTAAATGGTAGCATCTTAAAGATTGCAAAATTATTCAACAAATTCTCAACATTGATATGCTTAAGTACATTTATTTATTTATTTATTTATTTTTCTGTCAGGTTGACAATAAATGCCCTTGCCCAGAAGCTCAATGCTTATTGGAAGGAAAAGACCTCCCAAGAGAATTTTGAGACCTCAGCCATAGTCAGGCCAATACCGTGAGTAGTAACTTTAGAATATAAAAATATTAAGGGTAATTTCTATAGAGCAAATGGAAGGAATAGGGTAAGGTGGTGTTTTTGCATAAGGAAGTTTAATTAACTAAAAACAGGAAATCACAGTTACTAACTTCATCATTCTCTCTAGACCTCTTCATTCTGGTATAATACTTATGTTGTTTGGATCATAAATATGAAGAGTTTGGTACTGTCAGTTTATCCTATAGGCAGTGTGATATAGTGGAAGATGATAGGCATTTAAATCAGCTACTCCTGTTTGAAAATCTGGATCTGCTTCTTAATAGTTGGATGAGCTTGAGTAAGTAAGTCCTTTCACCTCTCTGAGTATATTCAATAAGGTGACATAACCTTTTTAGCACAGTACCTGGCATATAGTAGGCATTCAGAAATCTTAGCAAACTTCCCTTCCCTTTATTCCTAGTGAACATTGTTGGAACCGTACCAAGAAATTTGATAATAGAAATAGAGAACCCAACACATCAGAAAAATGTAGAATTTATTGAATCTAAGACAGGGAATTATACACAGAATGGTGGATCAGGATGAAATGCCTCAGTAAGCCAAGAAAGGAGCATAACACAGAGGATAGAGTGGGTAATAACACGTATACAGTCAATTACACCATCAAGACAAAGACTAGAGTGTTAAAAGTTCATTTTGGGATAAGCACCTGTTTTTTCAGATGGAAATCATCAGACAAATGTGTGATATAAAATTTTGTTTCAAATGCAACATGATTCACTGCCATATGAATATCACTGTCTTATTCTAAAGATCCTTGCTCATGCCCAACCTCCATGATTTTCAAAGAAATGCAGATTAAGATGAGATGCTTTTTTTGCCTTTTAAGTAAGCAGTGACTAATGCAATAAAACAGATGTTCATATATTCCTAGACTGTGTGTATGTATGCTATATAGCCTTTCTGGAGATAGAATTGTAATAATGATTATTTATTAAGTACTTACTTATATGTCAGGTACTTGTCTAAGTTCTTTCCATGTTTTTACATTTATTTAATCATCACAACAACCCTGTGAACTAGACAGATGATATTATTACTTCTTTGCAAATGTAGACACTGACACACTGAGCGCTTAAATAACTTGTTCAAGACTAGACAAGTAGAAACTGGTAGATCCAAGGTCCAAAATTATAGGCAGCCCAGCTCCCAAACCCAAGTTCTTAATCACAACACCCTTCTGGAAGGATGCAATGAGAAGGATATGTCATAGCCCCTGCAACTACCTATTTATTACAAGCACGAGCTAAAAGCCTCTCCTATCTGCCTGGATGAAAGGATCTACTATGGCCTGCATGTAACCTGAGGCAGGGAGTTGCTGTCTCTAATGCTTGTCCCTGAGAAAGTAATATTGGCGTGCTTCTGCAAGAGACTCTTCTGTGCATGTGCATGTAAAACCAAAGCTAATAGGACCTTTCTTCTCTTTCCATTACTGCTGAAACTGCTTTCTCTGGCTCTAAATAAAACAGTCGCTGTATGGAAATATATAGACACCAGAGGTCAGGCCTGAGCTTAGAGCTTAAAGGTTGCAAGCCTGTAGCAGCCAGCAGCTAGGAGATAGGAAGCTGTGTGTCCGAAAACGTGTATGAATTCTTTTTGTTAAAACAGAGTCTTGAACAAGAAGGGGACATTGTATTTGAGTGGTAGACTTATGAGCATCTTTTATTTTCTTTTTTATATATTTCTGTATTTTCTAGTTTTTCTATATACACTGATATTGCTTTTATAAGTAGGAAAAAAGGACTATTCAAAAAGATAAGAAAAATATTGAACTAAGACATAAAAGAATCACACTACTTTATTAAAATGTCCAGTATAAGAACAGTATAAATGTAACATACAGAAAACTGTCCTAGGCTAAATTACATGGTTTACAACTTGGTTCTAGGTGCGTCTCTACTCTCTTTCTGTGCTTTTCTCCAGCCTTCCCCCTTCCCACTCTGGTCTGCCTTTCACATATTAGATGCTGACTACTTCTGCTATATATGGACCACCTCCTCTTACAGAGAAACACATTCACTTTAAAGTGTAGGTCATTGGGTTACACTTCCTGGGGGAGATGGAAATGGGTATGTGTTTTAAAAGTAGAACTCTTGAAGAATTTTATCTTAATAATTTAACCCAGTTGTTGGACTGGAGCCACCATTTCTAGTTATGAAATGTAATCAAATTTGTTACTTTTTCGGATTAACTTTGGGAATATCAAACTAATAAAATTTTGATTTAAGTATAAACAAAGAAATTTTGAAAGGTAAAAAAAAGAGGACTAGGGAGACTGCAGGGAAATGGGGTAGACATTTTGATGACGATGCTTCAATAACTCTCAGAAATGCATTTCAAATCTATCATGGGATTGTATAGAAGCAAATAAAATGATACTATGGGTTTTACTTTTTAGTAATACTGTAATATATATCAATTTTTTTGCTGATTAATGCATTTTCAAGTTAAAATTATCCTTTTGTTTGCTTAGAGCAAGAGATGCTGGGATAGATGGGAGGGCATAGCTCAGAGGTAGAGCACATGCTTAGCATGGGCAAGGTCCTAGGTTCAATCCCCAGTACCTCCACTTAAAATAAACTAAATAAATAAACCCAATTAACTCCTCTTGCAAAAAATTTTTTTAATTAAAAAAAGAAAAGGAAAAAAAAGAGAGATTCTGGGATAAATACTATTGACTTCTATAACATGGTAGCTCACCACGTTAAGACTTGCTACTATTTTTCATATCCATATCTGGTCTAGTTCTATCATTGTTTTATCTATGAAGATCAAGATATGTATATATATATTTTTTAGACATCTTACTATAATATTTCTAACACATTTCATATATAAAATCATGTTTTTTTTGCTTTTAGGGTATGCCTCCCTAATATAAGACAGAGCACAGAGCTAGAATATACAGTCATACTTCTGTTTTCCTTCACTCAGGAAGATTCCTGATCAGACATGGGTACAATGTGATGAATGTCTTAAATGGAGAAAGCTTCCTGGCAAGGTTGATCCATCTACATTACCTGCAAGATGGTTTTGTTACTATAATTCCCATCCAAAGTACAGGTAAGGTTAAGACTCAATATTATGCCAGAGATAACACCTGATTTGTCTCTATATTCTAAAACGTTCTTCATCTCAAATCTACAGTCTTCAGCCTGGCATTCAAGCTCCTGTGCTAACTGGTCCCACTCTACCTATCCAGCCTAATTATTCATTGTATCTTAACACAAACCCTCTGCTTTAGCAGGCCTGTGGCTTCACTCTTCCCTGCACATGCCACACACATTCCCTCCTCCAGGACTTGATGTTGTCATCCCACTTGCTTACAGTGGCTTTCTGCATTCCATCTGCATCCAAATTATATCTGTCTGGGAAGGTTATTTTGTGTGATACTTCTCTGTTGACAGTAGTTTACAGTGATTTTACTCTGGCTTCCTGTGGTATTTAATTCTTGACATTTGTTCACATACTATTTGAATTTTTCGGATGTTTTTCATATGTATGAACTTGGGCTCTTCAAGCGATTGTAAACTATTCGAGAACAAGGGATTTACTTTTCAGGTTGAGTCGATGCTTTTCTTCATATGCTTCCTATACCTGAATCTGTTATAGTACCTATTGTACATTCAATGCATGTTTGTCTTTCTAATATATTCCTTGAAGCAGCTAACATCTAGATAGTGCCTGGCATAGCCATAAGCATTCATTTCAATTTAACAGATATTTTTGATTTAAGTCAGTCTCATAGGTTCATAGTAATAACTCAGTTTGCTTCAATTCAGCTATGACTTTCTTAATTTTTTTTCTGCAGAGTAAATCCTGACAGAGAAAAGGTACTAAACCAGAATATGCTTTTTAGAAAAAGTAAAAGTTTAAAAGGGAGAAAATTAAGTAAATGAAGTCCAGGTCTGTAATGAGCAAGCATTCCCCCATAGTCTCCAGATGTGCTTCAGTACCTCTTCAGGCAGAGTAACTGGGATTGTGTGATTAAAACATGGGACAGAGTGCTTAGAAGTCTCAGTTTTTGAATCCTGTATATCCTATCAGTTTATACTTAGTCCAGAAGACGTAACCTCTCAGGGCACTTTGTCCTCTTATAAAATGGGTATAACGTAGGGTTTCCACTTATTATTAATTTTTGTTTATTTCTAGGAATTTTCTGAATACATGTTCTAGTACTCCTTTCAGCTTTTACTCCCAAAATTCTCTTCTTCAGAATAAGCTAAATACTACATATAGCAAGTGTCTTTTCATTTATGGAATCCTCTCTTTCTCCTCTTAGCTAATCTTTGTTCTGTTCTTTTTTATAATGGAAGCTCCTAGTCTCTTCTTGCTGCTGTCATAGCCTCTGATTTCCTTGTTCAGGCATCATCACATAGTTTAGGGATTCTTCTGCTTCTAGACTGCACTTTGGGAGTTACTTTCCTAGTAGACGAGAGGCAAAAGGCCTAGGTTCTAGTTTCAGCAATATTCCTTTGTGTGGAACCTCAAGCAAGTCTCTTGTGCTTGAACCTCACTGTGTAAATATAGAGATTATGTTTATGCTGTCCACCATAATATGAATTTTGTAGCTATCAGGTACTTTGAATGACTTGGGAGAAAGGTGATACATGCACCAAAAATAATGATATGATATACCTCGAAATAAGAACTGCTACATGTTAACCTGCACACAGGTTTTGTAATATGGGTAGAGTCTGAACTCCATAATGTTGGAAGGTTGTTAACCTGCCTTGTCATAGTTGGGAGGAAAGTAAGGGGTAAAAATGAAGGACACATTTTGTTTCCAAAAGATGATTTCTTCTCTGTACTACAGGAGATGCTCTGTTCCAGAGGAACAAGAACTCATTGATGAAGACCTGTACTTGAACAAAGCTAAGAAACAGTTGAGTATACCCGAGGTGGTGTTCTGTATCATGCAGTAGTGCAGCCTGAGCCTTCTTAATAGGACAGGGGAATTTTGAGATGAGAGATGACTTTCTTTGTTTTGTTTTTAATGATTTCCCTATTGATCTCTCTGTTCTTCTAATTCTTTATTCTTTGTAATCATCTCCTGAATGTCTCAACTAGTGGTTGACTTAGCCTCTCTCCTTCCCCTGCTCCTCTTTTGATAGGACATTTGAAAGCTCTCTTTAATCATAGAGTTCAGGAAGGAACCCTTAGTTACAAAAAGAGGCTCACAATATTTCTAGTTTAGAAGGAACATTTCAGCCTAAATCTACAATGGTAATCCATTTCAGACTGAGAAATTTCATGAGTGAACTAAATAGCACTTTTATCTTCTCCTATAGAGATCAAACTGTTGAGAAGAAGAAGTTGCCAATGGAAAATGAGAGCCACCAGGTGAGAGACAGCCCACCCTTTTCATTTTCTCACATAAAATTTTCCCCAACAGAAGACATAGGTTGAAGGAAGCAGCACTCTTGAAAGCTGCATAGAAATAATGAACCATTTGTTCTGGTGGTCTTTTGTTTTCATTGGATCTTTTGATTTTGCTTTGAGCTGCTGCTACTGATGTTCAGATCACCAAAAATAGATGAGCCAAATCATTTATTGCCCATATTTAGATTCAGTACTGATTCTGGACAGTGTGAATGTCATATTTGTTGTCACAGAATATTCAGGGTTATGTTCCATCCTCATACAGGCTGCTCCTGTTGAGTGTCTGGTTTTCCTCAGTCTCCTTTCTTCCAGGATTCAGGGGTGATTCCTTCCTCCTTCCTTGGGAAGAAGGGGTGGTTCTTTGTGCCCCTTCCCTATCCCTGCTTTCAGGCTGGCTGGCTTTATAAAGACTCTGCTGTTTTGAATTTTCAGGAGCACTGTCTCTCGGACATGGTTGCCCAGCTCCGGACGCTGAAGGGTGCAATAAGGTTGGCCGTCCTTTCAGGGACACTCCTTTCCTGACAGCCACCATAGCACCCATATATCTTCCCCTCCCAACCTTGCCTTTCTGCATGATTTTCCTCTTGACCCTCTTTCCCAGAGATATCTGCTAGTAGCATGTTAGATTCACTTTCCACCCACTCAGTCAGGGTAGGTCAGACTGGTGAGGATAGAGGCAAAAAAATACTAATTCTTCTGACACCCTACCAAGACCCAGGTGTATTCATAAACAGGTTTCATACCCTAATGTCTTGGCTCAATAGTCTGATCTAGAGATTGGGAGATTTCCTGGGACTGCCCTGTCCTCAGTCAGTTTACCTCCCCTTTATACTCCTTCACCTTCATCATTCATACTATCTTCATAAGCTGGCTCTCCCACAAGATCCCAGATGCATGTCTCTGTGTGTGTGCAATGTGAATACATGTTAGTCTCGCATGCATTTCTCCAAGACCAGCACAGACTCTTGCTGCAGTGCTTATTCCCTCCATCCCTGCCCTCATCACAGATCTCAGAGGAGTGAAAACTCAGCCTTAAACTGGGTCACAGTAGAGAATTAGACACTGATTAGGGGACCTGGGTTTGTGTTGTGGGTGGGATGACTCTAGGAGCCAGTAAGTGATTTGGGGAGGTCTGTTGGTGTCCAGCTGATAAGGTTATAACTGAACATGCCTGGGGTCAGTGTTCTAGTGTTCATTACTGCGCGCTGTTTGTTTTGTGTAGGAAACAGTTTCTTTTTATTTGGCCAAGTGTTCTTTCCTAGCATCAGAGGATTGACTCATCCTTTGGTATTTAGTTTGAAATTGGGATTTTAATGAATTGTTTCTTTCTTTACTAGGTATTCACTAATCCACTGAAGATCCCTTCTATTCAAGATATGGATGACTTGAATAATAAGACAACTGGATATGAGGGAATTGATAGCCCTAGCCGGCTTTCATCTGTTGGAGAAGAAAGCAGAACACCTTCTCTTCAACTTAAGCCTCTGGATTCCAGTGTTTTTCCATTTTCCAGGTGGGTAAAAAAACAGTCTCTCTTCAGTGAGCCTCAAGGTTTGTTTTTTTCTGTAAAATACATTGGTATGGTTATCATTTTTTCCTAAGGCCTGGCATGGAATTCAGAGGAAAAACAACATTTTTGAGTTGATAGAATTGTATGTTGCATATACCCCCAATTTTTCAACATTATAACTGCTATGTCAAGTCTGTCTACCTATCTCTCTTTTTTTTTTAACTTTTTTGAGGTAATCATCTGATGAATGTTCTTTTATGGATTATGTATTCACATTATGTTGGGAATTGTGTAAGTGAAATAATGGACATGAAAACTCTTTGCATACTGTAATGTAGTATACAAATGTAAGGTAATATTACATAGGTAAGCATTGTTTCTTTCATTAAGTTTAGGAATAGTAAAATCCTGTGGGGCCCCATAGGCCTAGCACACGTTGGCCACATATAAAAATAAGTATTAGAAGTTTGTGCCATTAGATAAGCCTTCTAGTTTCCTAGAGTAAATTTTGAGTATAAGTTTAGTCTTGGGACTTATTTTCCATCTTTCAGCACCTCGTCCATATTATTTTGTTAGTATTTACAACAAGAATTTTCTTAAATATCAGGAATATTTGAAGCACTAAAAGGTATGCCCCACTGCTGCCATGAGACTGGAACTCAGAACTGTTGATTATGACTTGCTTTCTCCTCTCTACTGTGCTTCTCGCTTCTGGCAGAGCCAAGCCATAGGGAAGGTACAGAGTTGCTCTCTAAAAGTAGAAACTTCTACAGTCCTCAATAATGTGACTATTATATAGTGGGTTGTGAACTTTATATTAACCCTTTCCAGTTTGGATATCTTCTCAACATACTGCAGGAGAAAAGCAATGGATATATGATAGGATAAAAATGACTCCTGTCCCTGCCCCTCTTAATGTTACTGATTCTTTTCCCTCTTCCTTGCTTCTTAGGTGAGTGTTTTCAGCTTCTCACCTAGACAAACATCTCTTCATGTGTGCAAGTGCCCTATTCAATGATTCTTCCACAATTAAGCCCTGTAGATATTAAAAGAACCCCATGACCCCCTGAGAATGAACAAAGAGTCTCAAGGGGAAGTAAGCTATTAGGAGAAAAACTAATAAAACTCTGAAGAGATGAAACAAGAATCTGTATGAAAGCATCTAAAACAGTGCCTTGGAAGATAGTAGGTACTTAGTAACTAGTGGTTGAATCTGAGTCGTATTGAAGGAACAATTTCTAAAATAGAACTATACAGCAAGGGGGTAAGAATTATAGCTAGGTTGGTCTCAGGGATTTGAGTTTAATTCTGCTGTTTCCATACATAGTTTTCCAGCTCCCATTGTAGATTGGGAGGGGTGTACAGTAAAGTGCGGTATTTTTTTAAGCACATTGTTACCTCTCTACCTTGATCTCCTTGAGTTGGTTGTATATCAGAGTTGTCACTGGAATATCAAGGTGTCATTGCTCTTGAAGGCTGTCCTTTCCCTGCTGTGACCACTTTTCCTTTCCCTTCAGTGTTTCTGCTGTTACTATCTAGTGGATTTTGGTAACTTGAAGGAGATTACAAATGCTAACCTATGTTATGTGTGTATTTTATGAGTGTAGTATGGCAGTACATCCATTGGGTGGCATACTTCATCAGTCTTTATTAGGACTTCTGTTTAAGTCTTAATGGAACTGCTATATCCAGAGCCGAGTTTTGGCTCTAGAAAACAGGTAAAATACTTCGACTGTTTATGTGTAACTTTAATTTGAGAATAATATTCTTTCAAGAGATATGTGATAATTGCTGCTGCTAATGTCTTATGTGAGGTCAGTAAATGATGGTGATGTCACTTTGAGCTACATGTATAGGGGGATTCAGATTAATTGGAAATAAGCTGCCTTTTTATAGAGGAAAAGTAAGGTATTCAAGAGTTGAGTAAAATACATAGGGTTTTCTGATAAAAGAGTGTTAAAGGGAATCATAGGTTTAGTCAAGATTTACAAAGATCTCCTTTGTTATCAAAACCTGAAGCTGTTAAGGGTCTTTGGGTCATGTAGTACAGCTCTCTAACTCTAGATAAAATAAAGCCTACAATAACCAAGAGTGTTTTAAAATTTTCTAGTGTGGTAGCTTATAAGACCTAGAAGGGGCTACAGATGCATCATTGGAAACAGCTTTGTGAATGTAGCAATGGGAGGTGAAGACCTGCAATAAAGAGTAGATTCAGCCAGTATTTAAGCAAGCATAACCTTTTAGGGGAAGATAGCTTATTTCTGTTAAAGGAAATAGTCCTTCCTGTTCATTCATTCTACATATATTTGAGTGCTTACTGTTTGAAAGCAGTGCTCTAAGGAATCAAAGATGAAGGAGCTTATGGTACTCAAAGTTATATATGTAAGCATCCCTAATACATGCTAGGTTTCATATGAGTGATATAAATTAAGGTCTAAAGTAGCCACGAGCATATGGACAAAGGTGAGAATTAGTGGCTATAATTTATTTAGCTGTTTAGAGAACTTTTGAGCAAGCTATTATGTCAAAGACTTAATTATTTAATGTTTTAAAAGGATAACAAAAAATCCAAATTACATTTTAGTAGTGGAAGGAGAGGGGAAAAGACATTCTAATATATTTAAAGGAATATTGAAACAACAAATACAAGTTAGAAATAGAAAAAAACAGTTTTGTAAGTGAATAAGATTGATTTGGGGGCCAGTATTAACATTTTAAAATATGATCTTTGAGAGGGATTTCCAAAATGGCAAAATGAGGAGTGTGATGAACTCTTTCACCAACATATAACCATTTAACTGGAGAAAAATTATTTAACAAAACAGTCATCCCTACTTCCTGGAAATTGTCCTAGGAGCATACAGCTAATAGAGAAACATTCATTCAAGAAAATCTGTTAAGTCTCAGAAAGAACAGCAAGAGTCTAAGGCATTTAGCCTGCTCTTATCCCCCTCCAAACTATGTTTCATGAAAACTATTCAAGGAGCTCTAACCAAGTGGATGTGGTCAAGAAGTTGGGGGCTCCCTCTTCCCCAGCTCTTAAACTAGAGCTATGGTTTCACCTGCCCCTGGAAGGGGCAGGCCTCTGATATTTCTCATATTCCCTAGGTCTGTTTTGCAGAAGTTCTGTTCAGGCAAACTCAAGAGGACCAGGTCTTTCTTCTTCCACTCAGCTTTCTGTTCCCCTTCCCAGTCCCCACTCAGAGGTTGGAAGCACTCACCTGGGGACAGCATGCTGACAATCCTGAACCCCTACTGCACCAACCCCAGCTTAGGGCAGAGGCTCATGCCAGAAGGAACAAGCCAAAAACCATCCCAGCGTCCATTTGTAAAGAAAAGGTTTCACCCTTGGAGAGTGGGCCACAGTCCTTGCCCCTAGCTCTTACACAGTGGAATAAAGGTTCTGCTTAGGGAGAGAAGGAGGCCTTACAGTTGAAGAATTCCCAGTTCTACCTGAAGGAACTGACTTTGTGTGGAACAGATCATGGAGACTTCCATTCCTAAGAGTATTATCAAAAACAATGAAAATCTTAGTGGTGAACAATTAAGAAGGCACTCATAGCTCCATGATACAAGTTACAACAGGCAAAATGACTGAGTAATCAGAAATTTGTTAACAGAGAGAACTAATCAAAAGAACAGCTAAGAAGAGCTCTCTTGGGATCATAGTCAACCCTGTGCAGGAAGGTTGTGCGTAAGCACAAGAGTGTACCACTCAGGAGATAAGGTGGACTTTAAAGCAGTCCCCAAGCCTCACATAGATCAAACAACAAAGGTCAGGAGCCTCACTGGCACTAAGGACTTAAGCACAACCTCTGATTAACCACTGGCTGAACAATAAACTACTCTGACCCAGGAGCCTTTCCTAGGAAGCCAGGCTTAAAAATAAAATTATATATATCCATGGTAGTCTGAAAGACTGTACGTGCATAAGGCTGTGCCCTCTTAGAGGTAACCGAAGAGGAAAAATCCAAGTTACTACTACCTGGCTGAATGTGAGGCAGAAACATAAACTCCTTGAACTGTGATAGCAGCCTTCAAGCCACATATACATTCAGTGGCAAAAGGTAAAAATCTAACTGGATAAGGGGTCTTAATCATGACTTTTGACCTATGCTAACCCAAGGAAACTCCTAGATTGCCAGATAAAAGATTAAAAACCAAGAAGAAATTTGAGCAGGAACATCAGAGGTTGCATACTACAGAGGAAATAAATTTCAAGGAATCAGTTTAGCCAAGTCACTATTAAAAAAAAAAACAGCAAACAACAGGAACAACCACTCAGGGAGGTAGGATCAGTGTCCAGAATTGCCATACTATATTATCTAAAATATCAATTACCAACAAAAAATTATGAGACTTGCAAAGAAACAGAAAAGTGTGATCTGTACATAGGGGAAAAAAGAAGCAGGTAATAGAAACTGCTCCTAAAAAGATTCAAGTGTTAGATTTAGCAAAGACTTCAAAGCAGCCATTATAAATATGTTCAAAGAACATGTTTAATCAAATGTAAAATATTAATAAAGGGATAGAAATTATTTTTAAAAGGAACCAAGTGGAAATTCTTGAGGTAAAATATGCAATAACTAATGTAACCATTTCACTAAAAGGACTGCACATTAAGGCTGGCAGAAGAAAGAATCAGAAACTTGAAGTTATATCAGTTACAGATTGTGCCATCTGAAGAATACAGAGGAAAAAGAATGAAGAAAAATGGAAAAAGCCTCAGAGAAATGTGGGACACCATTAAGTGCGCCCAACATATGTAAAATAGGAGTATAAGAGGAGAAGAGAGGGGGAGGAAAACCAGTAGAAATGATATTCAAAGAAATTATGGCTGAAAAGTTTCCAAATTTGATGAAAAACATTAATCTACACATCCAAGAAGCTCAAGTAACTCAAAATAGAAACAATACAAAGAGATTTGTAGCCATACAGTGAAAATATTGTGAAAATATTGAAAACCAAAAGTAAAGAGAGTATCTTGAAAGCAGGAAGAGAAAAAATATTCATCATGTAAAAGAGAACCTCAATAAGATTAACAACTGGCTTCTTATCAGAAACATTGGATACCAGGAGGCAGTGGGATGACATATTCATAGTACTGAAAGAAAGACTTCAACCAGGGATCATAAATCCAGTAAAACTATCTTTAGAAAATGAAGGTGAAATAGATACATTCCTTTATAAACAAAATTTGATGGAATTTTTTTCTAGCAAAACTGCCATGCAAGAAATACTGAAGAGAGTTCTTTAGCCTGAAAGCAAGTGATACCAGATAGTAATTCAAATTCACATGAAAAAACAGAGTACTGGCAATGATAAATGTAATTAATTATAAAAGCTAATACAGTGGCATATTTCTTCTTTCTATGCTTAACTGACTTAAAGAATAATTGCATAAACAATATGTATATATTTGTGTATATTTTCGTATATATGTATATAATTTTATTGTTGGGCTTATCTGCAGATGTAAAATGTTTGCCAGTAACAGCACAGAGGAGGTGAGTGGAAACAAAGCTGTACTGGAGTAAGGAAATAAAACCAGATGGTAGCTCAGACCCATAGTAAGAAATGAAGAAAATAAAAAAATGGAAAAATAAGAAGATTGATTTAGCAAACTCTATAAATATAAAGATGTACTTGTTCTACTTTCTTCTTCCACTTCCTCAAAAGATATAACATTACATAAGTAATGATTGTAGTAATGTTTTGTTAGATTTGTAAATGTTCAACTAGAAAATACCCACATAACATGGAAAGAGGAACAGTAGAGGAAGAAAGGAACAAAGAAGGTATGACACATACAGAAAACAGAAAGATTAAACAATTCATCTCCAGTTGGAGATTATCAGATTGGATTTTTAAAATCCAACTATACTACCTATATGCTTTAGATTCAGAGATAAAAATGGTTGAAAATAAAAAGTTGAAGAAAGACATACCATACAAGCAGCAACCATAAGAGAGCTACCGTGGCTATACTAACATCAGGCAAAATTGACTTTAAACAGAAAATGTTACTAGATATAAAGAGGAATATTTTATATTGATAAAGTCCATCAGGAAAATATAAAAATTATACCCATATATGGACATAACAACAGAGGCCCCAAAATGAATGAACCAAAAGCAGACAGAATTGAAGGGAGAAATAGACAATTTAATAATAATAGTCGGAGACTTAACTTTACCACTTTCAATAATGGGTACAAGATCAACAACGAAATAGAAGAGTTGAAGAATTCTATAAACCAACTGGACCTGACACATATGTACAGAGCATTTTGCCCCCAAACAGCATAACACATTTTCTTCTCAAGAGCACATGGAATATTTTCCAGGGTAGGCCATATATTATGCCATAAAACAAGCCTTAAGAAATTTAAAAGGATTGACCTCATACAAAGGATGTTCTTCAACCACAGTGGAGTTAAATTAGAAATCAACAACAGAAGGAAATTTGGGAAATTCACAAATATGTGGAAATTAAATAATACACTCCAAAATAATAAATGAATCCCTGTCAAAATATCAGCTGGCTTCTCTGCAGACAGCCAATGGAGGAATATGACAAAAAGGAAAAAGAAAATGAGAAGAGATTATATAGCTGGAAAAGAATTACTAATATGTAAACCCTAAATTAATCTTTACTAAATGAATACAGATCTGCAGTAAATTGATTCCTAAAGGGAAGAACCAGAAGTATTTATAGAACCAATAAGTAAAATCCACTCATTGCCTTTCATTGACATAATAGTTCTAAGAATTTGAGAGATCCAAAAGGAAGAATCCAGCTGCCTATGAAAATAACAAATGAGCTACTCGTCTGGATAATGGTTCCTTGTCTCTGAAAGACCCTTCTCTGGGAGAGGACTCTACACTGTAGTGTCTTGAAGACACAATAAACTTATTGTGGGCTGCAAAAAAACAAACCAAAACAAACAAAAACATAATAATTCATTTTTGATCACCTCTTATGTACAAAATTTTGTTCCCTCATCCCCAAGTAGCACAGTTAAGCTCCCTTCTGTCAAGGAGCTTATACTTAAGTGGCGAACCTACAATACACACACACAGTAGAAAGTAATGTATGTTATATAGAGATTACTAAATTGCTATAGGAATTCAGAGGTTGTATTTGAACTGGACTTAGACATGCAGTGTTGAGGAGAAGTGCATTCCAATCAAAAGAAGCAGCATGGGAAATCATGGGGCATTCTGTTTGGCTGGTGTTTTTGAAGGGAAATAGTGAGAGAAAAAGCTAGGGCCAAATTATATCCCAGCTCTGCCACTTACTAGCTACATGATCTTCACTAGTTATTTAACTTCTCTAGGCCTGAGCATCCTTTTAAAAGTGAAGTTAAGAATACCACCTACCTCAGGTTTAACTGGGAGATTTGGGTCAGACCATACACATTACGACTTTTCACACTGGCTGGCACAGAGTAAGTGTTCAGCAATTGTTTCCTATGTTTTGGAATGGAAAAGCTTAAATACCAAGCTAAGACATTAAAGCTTTTATGTTGTGGGGAACAATACCTAAAGATTTCAAGTAGGGAGGTGACATAATCAGAGCAATGCCATAGGAAGATTAAAGTGGCAGTGGGTGATCTGGAGGTGTGACACGGGGATACTGGAGGTAGCCATTTCAATAGTCCAGGAGAGGTCATGAGAGCTTGAACTTTTGAGTATTGATAATGGTAAAACTACATAAAATTACTGAGAGTTTGGTGGTATCGAACACAAATAGGAAACATAGGAGAAGGAGCATATTTGAAGGTAAAAGTGAAAGGTCAGTTTTATACATACTGAGTGAGATGCCAGTGGGACCTCCAGAAAGAAATATGTGATGGGCAGTTGGAAATTCAGTGCTGGAGATCAGGGCTGGGGGAATGACTTGGGGGTTATTTCCCAGAAGTTCGAGCCAAAAGGTTGTATGACATTACCAAAGGAAAAAAAAATGTACGGAGAGAAGAGAATTAAGGACCTTAATGCTTCCCTTAGCGGTGGGAAATTGAAGAGAAGGCAGATAATGTGACCTTAATGGCTTTTCATAAAACTTTGTTGTTTCTATCTGGTAGCATATACTATTCCTTCATACCAGCAAACTGTTTTACTATTTGCCTCAGTTCCACAGCTAAATGGACCATCTACAGTGGCCCTTATGCATGTTTAAAGATGGATACATTTGTTCTTACATAGCCCCTAAGTCCTTTTGCTTTGCCCCTGAGGCTGACACTACAAGATCTATTAAGATAGCAGACCAATTTTATTTCAGGGTGAACACTAGTTTTGGAGAACATTAAGGCGTTATAAGAAGCTAAGGTTTGTGATGTCTTAACAGATACTCTCAGAAATTGCAGAGAAATGTGGGCATCCTTGAGATACGGTGGCAAATAACATGCCTGGTTCTTTCTCATTGAAAATTTGAAAGTTAATTTTTACCTTGAAATTTCCTGGTTTTCTGGAGAGAGAGCAGAATAGTTATAAGGATAAAAATGGGGGTCCCATCCTGCTGCATGATATATATAATTGCCTATGGATTTCACTGGCATCGTTTTTTTTTTTGTATGTTCCTTCAACCGTTAGTGTATATAGCAGCCAGAAATGGAAGGTGATTTGAGGTCACTATCCTGGCCTTTCCTGAAGAACTGAGGGAGTGCCTGTTTGCCCCAACAGAGAGGAATTCTTTTGTGAAAAGTGAGAAATGACTTGAATTGGCCAATTCAGTTTCTTTGTTTCTGACTAGAGCCTTGTGTTTTAATTAACTTTTACAAGTGGATAATGGGCAGTAGCCCCAATCCAGTTGGCTGGCAAAGGCATTGTGTAGTGTTCCATTGGAATATAAAAATGTGTGTTAAGTCTTTGATCCTGGAAGGTTTTTGTGACACTTTAAAGTTAACGAGCTGGCTCAGTCTCCTCTACATATTCCAATAGGCTTTTTATGACCTTTTTTTCCATTCTTGTGTTAGGGGATTTTGCATGTGGTTTTTTTGTTTGTTTGTTTTTCCTCCCTCTACTTGTCTTTTGGAAACTTTTAAGTCAGTCTAGTTTCCATCCTATTTTCAGAAGTCTTAGCAAGGTCAGCCTGGTCCTGTTTTATCCAGATACCGTGTCTTCATGCCTTTTGATTTCATCTCTCCGTTAAGGCCTATTGCTATGTCAGCAAATTGCATGAGTGAACGGGTTGTGGTTTGAGAGTAAAGATGTAGTCCTAACCTGAAATGCCCTGTGAATAACAGCTAGAGTCAGTTTTAACATGGGAAATTTGAGGACGGGGTTCCATAGGATAAGGAAGATACTTCGCTTGTATTGTGACAGCTTAAAATTGAATTTCCTCTTCTTGCAGTAAGTACAAATGGATCCTAGGTGAGGAACCTATGGAGAAACGAAGAAGGCTCCAGAATGATATGACAACACCTCCTCTGGATTATTCCATGCCTGGCCCTTACAGGAGGGTAGAGGCAGCAGTTGCCTACCCAGAAGGGGAGAACAGCCACGAGAAATCCAGTTCTGAGAGAAGCACACCACCGTACCTTTCCCCGGAATACCCCGAAGCAATCAAGAACACCGGTCAGAGTAGGGAGGTTTCAGGTCTGTATTCAGGGGCACAAGACCAACAGCAGGGGGCCCTTCTCTCTGAAGAATTAGAAGATCAGATGCCAAGATTGGTAGCAGAAGAATCTAACAGGGGCAGCACACACATAAACAAGGAAGAAGTAAACAAGGGACCTTTTGTAGCTGTTGTCGGTGTTGCAAAAGGTGTTAGAGATTCAGGAGCTCCCATTCAGCTGATCCCTTTTAACAGAGAGGAGCTTGCTGAGAGGAGAAAAGCAGTTGAATCCTGGAACCCGGTGCCTTATTCTTCTGTGGCCTCTGCTGCCACCCCTGCTGCAGCCGTTGTGGAGAAAGGAAGAGGCTACGAGGAGAGCGGGGGTCGTAATACGCCAAAGATGAAGAACCAAAGAGAGCTAGAAGAACTGAAGAGAACCACAGAAAAGTTGGAACGTGTTTTGGCAGAAAGGAATATGTTCCAGCAAAAGGTTAGGGGCAACACCTTACCACCAGGAATACAAGGTCATTGTAACTGAGGGACCAGAGAGCTGGAATTCCGATGATCTCATGTTCTGAGGCCTTAAACAAAATAAGCCATTGAGTGATTCTGTGGTATGTCTCAGACTAAGTGAACCCTAATGTTCTTCCTTCCCATATTTTGGGATGAAAAGGCCCATAGGGAGAAGAATATCTGTAGAGGAATTCCAGGGTGAATAGTCGGGAAATTTGGGGGCACTCTCTTTAGCTTTCAGTAGTATGTGGGGTCATTGAATTTCTGTTTCTTGGACTGCAGGTGGAGGAGCTGGAACAGGAGAGGAATCACTGGCATTCTGAATTCAAGAAAGTCCAACATGAATTGGTGACTTATAGCGCCCAGGAGACGGAAGGCTTGTATTGGAGCAAGAAACACATGGGCTATCGCCAAGCTGAATTCCAGATTCTGAAAGCTGAGCTGGAAAGAACCAAAGAGGAAAAGCAGGAACTAAAAGAGAAACTGAAAGAGACGGAGACACACCTGGAAGTGCTGCAGAAGGCTCAGGTCTCCTACCGGACCCCAGAGGGAGATGACCTAGAAAGGTTAATTACTAGGGTTTAGTTATCAGCTTGAGAGTGCTAATGGGAAGCATCCCTTAGGACCCCTCGTTACTGGTCGCAGATAAGGGAAGAAGCCTTAATTAATTCCTAGGCCACCAAGGATTGAGGAATCACTTCTTAGAGAGCTGCAGCCAGTCTCCCTGTGCTTGGTGGCATTGTGCTTCCTTCTTTCTTTCTAGCTAATGGAAATGTAATTGTTGAGAGATGTAGGCCCATGTTGAAGGAGCTTCATTTTGTTCTGTTGGCTAACGACTTCATGTCATCTCTTCTCCTGTCCCTCACTCCATCATACAGGGCTTTGGCAAAGCTTACGCGGCTGCGTACCCACGTCAGCTATCTCCTTACTTCTGTCCTCCCTCACTTGGAGCTTCGTGAGATCGGGTTTGACTCAGAACAAGTGGATGGGATCCTGTATACGGTGCTGGAGGCAAATCACATACTGGATTGAGCACCAGATACTTTATATCCCCTTTTCTACCCTTCTCTTCCCTCTCCTTTCCTCCCTCCCTCCCACACCTCTCTCTCTTTTTCTCTCTCTCTCCCCTCTTCCCTCCCTCCCTCTCTCTCTCTTTCTTTCTCTCTCACCTTTATGCCTTACATCGAGAATCTTTGAGTAAATCCTGGCTCTTAATCAGTCTGCTTCTCATTCAGTCTTGGTGTGGAGAAAGAGTCTAGTTAAATAGGCTTTTAAGAATCCCAGGAACAGAAGAGTAATAGTCACCAAACCAGGTGACTGGAAAGCTTTAACTTTCATGACTCAGATACTTGGCCTATTTCGTATTGTTTCTGAAATGATTTGTATTCATTTAGGTTAAATCAGTCAGCAAATATTGGGTCCAATGTACCAAGTGTTTGGGGATAAGTTAAGAAGCATAACTCATGGTTTCAGCCTTCAAGGATCTCACAATCTAGTTGGAAACACAAGATACACACCAAGTTAATTGACTTGTACAAGCAAGTGGCACAAACATGATAGAGAAGTTCTGGGGGAGGAAGGCATCACATCAGAAATGGGACCTAAACTGAGGTTGGTTTAAAGAGCGGCACGACAACACTGTTAACGACTGTTGTTCTTCACGTGGTAGGACTGTGGTTGATAGTTTTTCTTCTCCCTATCTTCCTGCTTTTTTCAAATTTTCTATAATAAACCTGTTATTCTTCTTACATTGGAAAAAATAAATCGTTTTAAAAAAGAATGAGTAGGCTTGGATTTAGATATCACATGAGAGACTGTGAAAACATAAGGTAAATTTTAATTTGTAATTTATGTCATATTTAGCATCACTTCTGGAAGCATAGCATGAACAAAAGCACAGAAAAGGCTGGAATGTAAAAAATGTGTTTGGTAGGAGTGATGGGTTAATGTAAAGGGAACTAAGGTTAAATCATGACCCATTTACCTACCCCCCTCTGTGGTATTTGCATTTTAATAAGGAATTCTTGAAAAAGAAATCTTCAAGGCTTAAATTTTTAAACTGTGTATCAGCAAACTGTGGGACTTCAGGTTGTGGGGGAGGTATTTTAGAGCAGCGAGATCTCTTTGCTGTCCCTCAGAATACACTTACCTACTCTTCAGGCTGGTGCTGAGTGAGGGGTGGCTCTCATATCAAAAGTGGTAAAACCTTCTTGTAAAAGTAGACATTTTGTTTATTCATTTCTTTATTATATTTATTTATTACTATATATTTACATAGTGTATACTCTCCAAACAGTTCAAGGTACTCTTCAAAAGATACTGAATAATAAATACATAAAATATACCAACAGTGAAAAATAGGAAGTAATGGAGAATCTGTAAAAGGGAGGTGGGATCAAGCAATCTGAAAAGAGTTAACTCGTCTGGAGGAATGTTTTGGGCATTCATTCTGTTTCTCCTCTGCGTAGTTACTTCAGAAGACTCTCCCAAACGTGTTTTAACTATATTGAAAGGAAGCCCATCGTCGATTTTCCCAGTGGGATTGCAAGGAATAGGGGGAGGCCAGAGCCATGATTTACCACTAGCATGAGTGCTTAAAGCTGTCCCTGGCCCCCTTTTCTCACATCACTGCAGCTCTTCCCTGACACGTGATTGATTCTCACGTCCAGCATTTAGACCATGATATGGAAGACCTCGGTTGTCTAAATATAAATTTATTGAAGGATGGGTGGGAGCACATTCAGCCATTCTCTCAGGGATACTTCTTCTTCAGATGGGGGCCGTGAAAGGGCAGGACTTTGCACTGACAGGGACAATATTGGAAGGGAGGATGGTATAGGGAAAAATTCAGAGCCTTGAAGATTCAGCCTGAGAGAAAGGGGAGTGTGTATGTGTGTGTGTGTGTGTGTGTGTGTGGTCAGTGTAGGGGCAGAGTAGGAAGGAGTACAGGCAATTGAGCTTTAAAATGAGAAAGGTGTAAAAAAATTAATTCATCCTTACCAGTACTTACTCTCTGTGGTCTCAACCCCAAACTGCTTCTTCCAGCCACAGTTATCTGTTGCGTCCATTCACTACAATACCAGAGCTACCCCTCTGTTCCCTGTTTACAGTGAAACCATACCAGCATGCGGTCCCTTTACCCAAAGTTAAATGCCACAGAGGAGAGATTGGAGAGAGTCACCCAGCCCTACTAGAGCTTATGATATAGTGTGGAGGCAAAAGACATTGAGAAGAAGAAAGTGGGCGTCTCCTGGCTATCCTGTTAGGGGAACATAGTCATAATCCTCTTTTCAAGTGTCTCTCCCATTTGCCCTTTAACTTTTAGTTTCCACAGTCAACATTTAGGTCCTTACAACTTCATGCCTCCCTAATTAAAACAGATTCTTAACTGGCTTCCCTTGTCTCCTATTCTCACTCGTTCAGCCAACTCTACTCACTGTCACTGAATCGCTTTTAATGACCTCACCAGATTAGGCCTCTGCTCAAAGACTTGCCAGTGTTCCCAGTTGCCCACTGAGTGCAATACAACTTCCCATCTGGCTTCAACCACGCACTCCAGACTCTTCCAGCATTCCAAACACAAAGCATGTTCCATCCAAACTGAACTACTTTTCAGTTTCTGAACCTGTCTTGAGATTTTCTCCTTTTCCACCTTTGCCACTTCATTCTCTTTGCCTGGAATGTCTTCCTTCATCATCTTTCCTTTGGCTCAAATATCACCTTTTTTCTTGGAAACCCCTCTGATTAACCTAGCCAAACATGACGTTTTCTTTGAACATACAAGTTTTTTGTCACTTATAAGGCTCTTATCACAAATTTCCTTGTTCTGTGTTCCCTATTAGCTCCACATTCAAATATTCAACCACCTACTTGACATTTACACTTCCATGTCTCACAGGCATTTCAAATAAATCATGTTAAACAGTGATACATACACACCGTGGGACTGTTCCTTCCTCCAACTTTCCTCATTTCAGAAAATGGCACCTCCACCCACCCAGTTGCTTAAGCTGTAAACCTGGAAGTCATCCTAGATCCTCCTCTCCTCTAGCCCCACACATCCAGCCTGCCAGAAAGTCTGTCAATTCTGTCTTCGAAGTATAGTTTGACTCTACTCATTTTTACCACATCTATCTTAATACAAACTATCATCACCTCCCACAAATAATTGCAAGTCCTAAATGGTTCCTTGCTTCCACTCTTGTTCCCACAATTGTCTTACTACAACCAGAGTGATTAAAAAAAAAAGATCACATGACTCCCTGCTTAAACTCCTGCAATGACTTATTGCGCTTAGAATAAAATCTATACTCCTTACAAAGTCCTACAAGACCCCTGCCTGCTTCTTCTGCTCTATCTCTTGCAACTCTTCATCATACCTCACTTTTCCCCTTGCTCACTGTGGTCTTCCCACTGAAATATTTCAGGCTCTTACTTAATGTAGAGCCTTTATCCGTGCTGTTTCGTCACTTGGAATGCTCACATCTCCAGTCTTGGTATAGCGGGCTATTGCTCGTCCTTCAGGTCTTCGTCTAAGTGTCAGCTTTCTCAGACAGGCCTTCCCTGGCAGCCATTTCTCTCTGAGAAATCTTCTGCTCACTTTTTCCAAGAGCAGTGATAGTTTATTTCCAGAGAAGAAAGAGGAGCTATCCTCTTTCACAGAATAGACAGAACATGCCTCAAGAAAATACAGTCATACCTTGTTTTACTGCGCTTCACAGGTACTGCATTTTTGTTTTTGTTTTTGTTTTTGTGCCAACCCTGTGTGGAGAAAGTCTAATTGGTGCCATTTTTCCAGCAGCATTTGCTCATGTCATCTCTCTGTCAACACTTTGGTAATTCTTGGGATATTTCAATCTTTTTCACTATCATTATATTTGTTATGATGATCTGTGATCAATGACCTTTTATGTTACTCACTGAAGGCTCAGATGATGGTTAGCATTTTTTAGCAATAAAGTATTTTAATTGTGTTTTTAATTAAGGTATGCATGTGCATTGTTTTGTTAGACATAATGCTAATGCACACTTAACAGACTACAATATAGTGTAAACATAATTTTTATATGCCCTCGGAAACAAAAAAATTCGTGTGACCTGCTTTATTGAGATGTTCACTTTATTGCAGTGGTCTGGAACCAAACCTGCAATATATCTGAGGTATACCTCTTAAGTTCCCCGCACGTATTAAGAAGTCAGTAGGGTTAGCCCACCACCAAATTCTTGAGCTCTGCATCCACTAATTCAACTAACCACAGATTTTAAATATATATTTTTTTAAATCCAGAAATTTACAAAAAAGCAAAACTTGAAATTGCTACCTGTGGGCACTATTTACATATCATTTACATTGTGTTTACAACTATTTACATAACATTTACATTTTATCAGGTATTATAAGTAGCTAGAGATGATTTAAAGTATAGGGAAGGATGTGTATAGGTTGTATACAAATCGAACATCATTTTGTTAAGGGACTAGAGCAGCCTTGGATTTTGGTATCCGATGAGGTCCTGGAACCAGTCCCACACAGTAGCAAAAGGGCAACTGTATGTACATGCTTGTTGGATGAACAAATGGGCAGCTAGAAGAGGACTAGGTCAGAGACTTTGTGGCTGCAGGGGACAAGAAGATTTGCTTGCCCAAGACCAGTGATTGCAAATAATCTAGGGTAACAATGTAGAGACTTAATTGGGAGGCTCTCAGTTCCTAAGGGTAATCTCCAGATAGAACACGTTTCAGAGTTCTGTACTATGAAGTAAAACCTCTTTCTGTAGTACTGTGTTAGGACTGAAGCAAGGGGTATGCTTAGGAAAGCTAGGGGTGAGCTATGCTAAGTCAAGTGTAATCTCCTCAGACAAATAACTTGTGCTTGGTGACAAGTACATCCCTAACTCATAACTTACCTTAAGCAGAGAGGAAATTCATGAACCATACTTAATGAATCAAAAGTCAGAAATGTGGTTAGATAATAAACTACAAAACTGGAAAGAACTGACTTAGTCTTGGGTATGTTAAAGCTTTATTTATTAAGTGAGACATAAATAGCATTCATTTTCTAATGGAAAATAAAATCTGCAGAAGAAATGTGTTTCATTACTTGCCTCTACACCTAAACCCAAAGTTTTTACGTGAATCACCAGAGATCCCAAACACACTTCTAGATAATATTGCAAATGTTTTGGGTACCTTCTGTGTGCCAAGCACATTCCATACACCATTGCATCCTCAGGTCCAGGCAAGATGCCTTTAAGCAAAGGCTCAAGGGAATAGCATAAGAAAAGTCACAAGACTGGGTTGAGGATGAATCAGGGAACATCCAAGAGGGTTTGAAGAATAGTGAAGTATTCAATTTGGAGCATAAGGAAGAGAATGAACCAAGGGTTTGGAATGCCTGCAAGTGGGGGGCTATGCCAAATCTGTTTAACAGTAGAGCCTTCGTAGGATATGAATTCAGAAAGTGGCTGTTGAAATCTCCCTAACTGTCTATGAGTTTGGGAAATTATCCCCAGTTTGCAGTTCCCGTGGACTAAGCTTTTCCTTAGAAGTAGGACCTGATAGATCATGGTTCTGTCCCACCTCAGATTTTCACAAATGTGCGTGAAGGTCAAAGAGCCATCATTACCACTCTCTTCTCCAACTTCTCAAGTCTTTTCCTCTGGCTTCTGCTAATGGAATTTGATGAGCAGAAGCCTATTCAAGATCTTCAAGTTATTCATTCAGACTTCTGGGGAGGATCTTGAGAAGATTTGGCCTGGGAAAAATATCCCCTTGCTAATGTAGATTCCAATCTGTGGTAGAAAATATACTTTATCATCTGTCTCCTTTTCCCAAAGACATACACATTTTAGTGTGACTTTGGCACTACTTTCTAGGTCACCAACATGCTTAGGATACAGTTAACCATTTGTTGAGGACCTACACACTGAGAGGCAGGCATCATTCCCATTTTACAGACGCAGAAACTAAAGTGTAAAGAATTGAAGAGTCTCTCCCAAGACTACACATCTGGAAAGCACAGAAGCCAAACCAAACCCAGGTTTGACTCCAAAGTCCAGGCTCTTTCCCTTCTAAACCATGCTATGTTGAAAATGATCAGTCTTGTCTTCTTCTTCTTGACAAGAAAATGTTACAGCCAGCCCACACGAATAGGAATTTCCAAGGAAGAAAGTTCCACTATCCCACACAATGTTTAACTGCCCTCGTGATCAGGAAATCGTTCACTTATGTAACGAATATCCCTCCAAACAACGTGGAAATTCATTTCCTCTTGACTGGGTTTTTCACTCAGGGCTGTCGCTTGGCAGCTTTCCTGATACCAAAACAGCCATCAAGATCCTATTCTTACACTCCAGGAGGTCTTGGACTTGTTGGCCTCTGCCTTTGAGTGTTCTCACTGGCTCCCTTGCACCACCCCCTCTGACAGTGCTGAGTTGGGCAAGTCTCTTGGGGAGTGAGAAAGTGACACTTGAGAACATATTGGTTTATTATTACACACAGAAGAGTAAAATTAACCACATGAGGTGCCTTTGGAATTGCCAAGGGAAAGATGACACCACCTTTCTCATCTTGTCTGCTTTTTCCTTGATTTCTACCTCATGTCCATTTTTGAAGCTGTTGAATCATTTAGTTGAAGGGTACATGTGTTACTCAGAGAAGTCCCCTGGTCCCCCAAATTCCAGCATCCAGTGTCTCTGAATTAGTGTTCTCTTTTAAAAGCTCACTGGACTCATCTTCTCATTCTGGCTCCTTTAAGGGCTAAATTGAGAAACTAGCACAAATTCTGGTGTTAATGGTTAATCTGTGGCTGAATGTATTTTTCTTCCCAGAAAGCATACTTACTTTTTAATCAAGGCATTCAGTGCCTTTGAACCAAGAGAGTAGGGTCTTTACAATATCATCAGGTATCCTCTGTGGGGATGCCGATCCACCCCTTGCATCCCACTGGGAAATTCTAGAAATGAGTCCAAGTCAAGAGGCTGCAAGGAGCATCTTCTCTTTGTGCTTGTGGTGTGACTGGCCTTTCTCCTGAGCAACCCACACAGAACTTTGTTAAATATCACAGACTTTGAAAGGGTTACTGGAGAAAAAGAGTTACTACTGAAACACTGGGTTGCCTGTCACCCTACTCATACTCATTTAGCGTCTAATTTCCCATCCCATTTTCCTCCCTAATATCTGTTTGAAAGCAGGTGAATTTCCTCAGTGTTTTCTCCACGAGGTCGTGTTTGCAAATAGAAAGTTGTTCAAAGCCCTCCCGGAAAGCTCCTTGTGGAGTGGTGCGGGAAGGGGGCATTCTGGAGCAATGGGATTTTAGGGATGAGAGGAAAGCAGGATCTGATGATTTGCTCTTGTGTGGTGACTGCCCCCTTTGTCAAGCCCTAAGACACCCCTGTATGTCTTGTCGAAAAATGAGGCCTAGAGCAAGGAAATGTAGGTAAGTTTTAACTAGGAATCCTTGAGCCGCAAGTGTCAGGAAAGTGGTGGGTTGTGTGAGGTGGAGGGGGTGGTCATGGTCAGATTACAGCTGCTGTATTGCTGTGCCTGATAACAGCCTGTTAATATTTTATCAGTGATCACATCATAGCACGTAGGGAGCCACCATTTAGGGCAAAAGAGAGTGATAACCTGCTGGACTTCCTGTTTGAAGTGCTCCCCCCGCCACCCCTCCAGTCAAGATAACAGAATTTCTCATCAAAGCTGGGAGCCGCTCACTGGGACAACAGCAAGATCCGGTAAGGCGAAGGCCGGGCCTCAGCGGGCTGAGGAGGAGCGCGTGCACTTCCCCGCCCCGGGCTTCCGTGTCCCGGAGTGGGCAGCTGCAGGCACGAATGGACCCCCTGTCCATGAGCCTGGGGCTGAATGGGAGAGAACCGTTGACCCTGCGAGACCTCATTTGGCCTCCTCTCTCCTTGCTCCCTCCTCCAGCTCCTGTGTTTCTCCTCTGGTCCAGAGCCAAAAGACCTCAGGTTACCTGGATGGGCCCTCCCTCTGCTGCCCCCAGCAGCTTCTGGAGACCTTCCTGGGAGAAGGAGATAAGGGAGGAGAGGCTGAGCCCCAGGGTCCCTCTGGCCATCACTGCCACTTAGAGGTCCTGTGAGGAAGACTCAGAGAGCTGCTCCGCTGGCTGTGCGGCGGGTCCCTGTTTCCTCCTGAGCACAGCCCTCTCCCCTAGTTCTCTATTTCCCATAGTTCTTCAGCTGGAGGAAGCAGTCCCCTTTGATCATCCTCCCCCAGAAGTTCAAGTAGTGCCAGACCCTCATTTCAGAGGGGTTGGGATTTGAGGGGATTTACAGAGCTTTTCTAATGAGCCCCAGACACACCCCTGTCTTATGGCCCTTTTTCCTTATCTCTCACAGGACAGGCCATATTGTGCCTTGTCCCACTGGTTGGTGTGCATGTTTTATCTCCCTTAGATCAATTGTCACCTCCTATGAGGCACAGACTTTACTTAGTTCACACTTGTTGCCCTCAAAGCCTTCAGCACATTGCCTGCCACCAGATGAGACTGCAATCAGTGCGGGCCAGCAGGCTAGCTGGCTGGTGACAGAACTGGCTGAGTGACCATTTGACTGACTGGATGAAGGTCTCACAGAAAGTCAGAGCTTGTCTTTCCACCAAGAAGCCGGTTTCAGCCTCCTCCTCTCAACTGATGATCCCATAGCAGTGGGTCACTAGGGCCCCCAGGAGGAGAAAACATGAGTCACGCCATTATCAGAGGAATGAGGGAGGGCAGAAACATCTCTCCTTGTGCAAGGGTGGGAACCTGGAGGCTAGGGAATGAACCCAACAGCCTTCACAACCCCCTAAGTCTATGGCTAATCTTAATTACTTTATGATGGAAGGCAGTGCAGTGAGCGGAAAGCATTCAGCTTGGACCCAGACTCTGGGAGAGTTCTGGGAAACTGTTTAGAGCAAGACATCTCTTGCTCAATGAGCCAGAGGGAAGAGTTGCTCTTTATTGGGTCTGCCCTAGTTTTTTTGTTGAGGATGGACATCTAACTCCTTCCAAAAAATCTTCCTAGATTAAAAGGAAGGAGGACCTCTCAGGCCAGCCTCAGCCTAAGATGAAGGGAAGCTCAGTGCCTTATTTTCCTCAAAAGCCCTCATATTCAGGAACAGACAGAGACAGGAGTGGGGCAAGAATGCAAAGGGCAACAGGCCCCTCCTGAGACAGAATCCCAGACCCACGCTGCTGTGGGAATAGGTTCCAAGCTCATGCTCAGACTCGGACACTCTGTGATTTTAGGGAATTTACTCACCTCTCTGGGCCTCCATTTTGTCTCCTGTAAAACACCTGCTTTATTGGGGGTATTTGGAGGACTCAAGGATACTGTGGATTGGAAACTTTGGCTTCCAGATGGTGGGCCATCAGAGCCTGTACCAGACTGCTGCCCACCCAGCATAGCAGAGTCAGCATGGCCAATCCACTGTCCAACTTCCAGGACCCCCCAGTGGAGGGCTCTGGGATTCCTGGTGTCAGACCTGAGATATGACCTCTTATTACACTTCTGTTCAGAGAGCACCCTCTCTCCATTCTTATTCCTGCCTGCCACTATTCCATCTAAACAGTCTTGGATGCCAGAGCCCTAGCCTCTGCAACAAAGAAGGCCCACCCTGAGACTGCGTGGGTCGTGCCTCTTATAGCTGGCTCTTGTGTGCTGAGGCCCACTGGGTCCGGAGACTGAGGAGGCTGAATCTCATAGGGCCCATTACTGTTGATGTTGCCACCGTTAACATCTTTATGAATCAGCCTTTGTTAATTCCCAGTGAGGTTGGAACCGGGCCAAATCATTGGCCTCTCAAACTCCCACATGTCCAGAAGTAGAGGAATTGGAACTGAGGTGTCATGTCTTATTCAAATGTAAGCTTGGCATTCCCCTGATGGGACAGCTAGCTGGGCCCAAGCTGGCCAGCTGGCCAGCACAGCAGGAGGGGCAGTTCCAAGCAGTGAATTGGACCTACTCTCCCAGATCCCCCTCACAGGAGACCAAGAGAGCCTATGTGTCCCCGATGTTACCTTCGTGGCCACAGATTGTTGTTTTCAGACAATGTGGGGACCTCTGGCGGGTTCTTCCTACAGGCGGTGAATGTTGTTAGATTGGCCCAGTGCTATTTTGGGAATCAGGAGACTGGGGCACTAACACCAGCAGTGTGGCCCTGGCAAAATCTCTTTACTGATGTGGGCCTTAGTTTCCCAGTGTGCCAAATGGAGATGATCAGATCTATTTCACCCTCCTCATAATGGTGGTTCAGAGATGGATGGTGTAACCCATAGCCATTTAGCAAATAACTTAAATGAAACAACTCTTGTGAAAAGGGAGGATCCCTGGACACAATGAAATGGTTGTTTCTCTACGGGGCGGGGGGATCCTGTTTTCTTAATGTCTCCAGTAAAGTCTAGAATTTTCTATCCACCCAGTGGGTAAAAAGGCCAATTTCCATTCTACTCTCCTTTTAGCCCAATTCCCTCCATCATACCTACCCAGTCTGAATTAAATTTAATTAGTAAAGCATTTATGCAATCAACAAGTGTTTATTGATCACCTACTGTGTGCCCAGTACTCTTATAGATAGTCTGGGAGATACAGACAGTTCTAAGATACGGCCCCTACCCTCCAAGAGTTTACAACGTACTCGTGAAATCAGATACATACACTTGGAAAGATAACTATCCATCAAAAATTGTGAACGATAAGCATCAAAGAGTGATTTTGACATTGAGGGTTGGAGGACGGAAGGGTAGGAGAGGGACGGAGTGGTCAGATGAGGCTCAGTGAAGGAGGTGGCGCTGAGCAAATTCTCCGAGCCCTAGGAAGACTTGGCTAAGGGGAGAGGGCCTTCCCGCGTCAGAGAGCAGCTTAAATATAGGCAAGAAGGTAGCAATGTGAAAAGCCCATTACAGATGATGGATGGGCCCCTCCTGCTGGCATGAGGTTGGGGGAGGTGTACTGGAGTTTGTCAGAAGCTGGTCATGTTCAAGCCACTGAAGGAAAATGCCTTTGGTTTGTTTGTGACTCTCACCCCTACCCCTGTTCCAGGGGAAGTGGTGCATTGTCAGACCTTGGAGCTGGAACTGTCTGCCTGGAAATCATTCTCTGCTCTTCCATCGCAACAGAAATCCCAGGCAGCAGCTCAGCTCTCACTCAGATGTGGGCCAAGGCACCTTGGGCAGGATGACTCCACACTGGAGCCCTTGGATGCCCGCTGGCCACTCTGCAATGCAGGGTGAAGGATGGTGGGGAGATAAGGAAGAGGACTGATGGGGGCCCATCTGGAGCTGTGGTCTTTCAGAGGCTCTGTAGCGCTCTGTGGGAAGACCCCGGGGGCCCGATCTCAGCCTTTGGCCTGATTTTCCATTAGGCTTGAAGAGTCTCTGGAGGCAGCCTCTCTCGGGCCCAATAGAACCCCTCCCCACTGGAGTTTCCACACATGTTCACCCGGCTTCTCAGATACTCAAGTTCTTATTCTTTCCGAGGCAGCATCGAGGGGTGATATCTTCCTCAGTCCCCAACAGCTCCCATGCTGTCATCCCCCAGCCCACAGCCATCTCTGGAAAAGCAAGTTTCCTGTTCCTAAACAAACCATTACATAGGCCCCTTAGCCTTGTTGTTTGGCAGGACGCCAGGTCAGAGGGAGGCAGGGGCTTCAGTGAAAGTTGGAGCTGTAGCTTCTGAGGGAGTTCCTTGGAAGGATCAGTCTACGGCCTCCTTGAACGCTCCACCATATTTTCTTTACTTTTCTCTGGGCAGTGATTCTGGTCTTTTTTTGGTCCTTGGCTGCCGCCTCTCCCTCCCATCTTACACCTAGTTACTCTCTGTTCCCTCGGTACTGTGGGATGGCTTTATTTCAGTTCATACACAAACCAGTCTAGACACTGTGGAGTCATAAACAAGAATGGGATGGAGGCTCCAGGGCCTGTTACTGGCCAGTCAGTTTCTTTGGAGGGAGGCTTGAGAAGGAGGTCAGAGCCATCCCCATAGAAGCCACCCTCCTACCCACCCACCCCCATCCCCCAGCAATGAGCTAAGAGCCAACCTCAGCAAGAGGGAGGGTCTTAGATCACAGAGAGGGTCGGTCAGTCGGATGTGATTAGTGGATTCTGGATGGATTCCCAGGTAAACCACAGGACAGAAGGACCTAGCCCAGGGTAGAAGGGTGAGTTCAGAGTTGAGGGCTGGGGATTCAGGGTGGGGGATGGGAAGCCAAGGTGAAAGAAACAGAAATTCTGGCTTGGCCAGCATCTGGTCAGTTCAACCTGCATGCTCTCACACCAGCTCCCGTTTCTGCCTCTGCTTGATCCAGTGGTCAAAGTCAGTGTATCCTCAGCAGAACCTTCTGACATGGTCCAGTGGCAATGTCCCTCACCTGTGGCCCTGGGGGGTGGGGGGCGTCCACTGGTTTTCACAGACCCAGCCACCCCCCAGCTCTGGCCCCTGGTTCTTCACACATACCCTGTCAGGCTGTAGGAGTTAAACTCACTCTTGACCTTGGGTGGTTGACCCGGCCTGGGAGAGCTCCTAGTGGCGAGGGGTTGGGCCTGGTAGGCATCATAGTAGTTGGAGCGATTTCCCCGGGATAAGCAGGAGAAGCAGAGGATGATTCCAGCTACCAGGGAGAACACAGACGAAATGATACCCAAGTAAAGAGCTTCTCCGATCTCAAATTTCATGCTGTCGGGCACCAGTGGGGAGTAGAAGTCCCGCAGGATCCCGTGAAGATTCCAGGCAACAGGGATGAAGCCCAGGAGACCACCAAGGATGAAGAAGACTCCACCTACTACTGCCACTCTGTCTTTGGCTTGCGAGCCCTGGCAGAAGACGGTGCATCTCATGCCCACCACAGAGATAACACAGGCCAGCGAGGAGATTGCACTGGACGTCACCATCATGGCCTGGGCAGCCTGGATGTCAGAAGGCAGGCCTAGAAGGGTGCTGTAGATGTCACACTGGGTGATGCCTGTGCTGTGTGTGGCACACTCCATCCAGAGGCCCTTGGAGAAGCCGACGGCGGTCACAATGCTGGCACCGACATAAGAACTTGTTCGCCAGCTGGGGAGCAGCATGGCAACCAGGGTGCCCATCAGCCCCAGAAGGCCCAGGATGTAGCCTACGAGTTGGAGGCCAAGAGAGGCCATGGCGGACCTCTCAGTGGGCGCGTCTTCAGGGCCTGCTCTCTTGTCTTCTGGCTGTTGCTCTTGCTCTTTGGCTCCTGGCCTCTAATCCCTCATTTCAGAGCGTCTCTGCCAGGCCGACTTCTCTCCTCCTTACAAGTGTCTGTGGGTGGCCACAAGCAGGCTCAAGAAGGCATCTAGAAGACCTAAAAAAAATCCATAAACCAGATTAAATATTGACCAGAAGCTTATGAGAAACCAGAAAATGCTGGATGCCTTTTGACCTTTGTTATCTTTAGAAATAACACATGCGAAAGAAAAAAAAAAACTTTGAAAGTGAAGCCAAAATGTCATCGCCTCCTGCGTAGGCACATGCTTTGGATTGGCAGTTAGACAAAGCCAAGGGCCAGACAGGTGGCTGCTTTCCGAGAAAGTGGTGATGGCAGTGTCGGTTGTGGTGACTGTGTTAACTCCAGGTCAGGCTGTTGGCTGGCATGGTTCTGACTCCAAGGCCTCCTGTTTAACACATTGCCCAGCAACAGAGCCATGGGGCCCCTGGATTGCACACTGGGGCCAAACTCCAGGAGACTGGGTCAGGAGGAAGAGGCCCTAAGATACAGCCTCGGACTCCCACTTATTAGAGGCCTCTTGAGTCTCCAAAGGCATAGAGAGTAATGATCTAGCCCTGGGTCATCTGTCCATCATGAAAGTTTACTCCATGGAAGGTTGGGGCAGGCAACAAAGCCTTCTGTCCATTCGCTGAGAGTTCCAGTCCTCCCAGCCCTTCCCAAATCCCCCTCCACAGGCTAGCCTAAGGCCTCCAGCACGGATCACACATCCAGACATTTCCTGTCTGCTCTCCTAATAGATGCCCCACCATCCCTAGGCCTCTCAGGTGATGTGGCAGGAATCTGGAGTAAAGGATTTTCCAAGGCCTGGAGGGAGGCCTGAAATTCCCTAGACTATCTGTTAGGGACACTAGGATGGACAGAGGAAAGGCTCCCTGCTCTAGAGTAGAGAGCTCTGTAAGAGGCAGGCATCCGAGTCAATGCTCTAGAATCTCAGAGCTGTTCAGGATTTTGCAGTGTTCAGTGAGCCCCTGCACAACACTCCTACCAAGTTCAAGACACTAAGGGTCAAGGGTACATCCTTCTCTCTATCCACTACAAGACCCTCCAGCCCACTAGTTTTTCAAGCCACCATAATCTGGCTGTTACATTTTAACCTCCTTCAAAATTTCTCTCTCTCAGGGGGAGGTATAGCTCAAGTGGTAGAGTGCATGCTTAGCATGCACGAGGCCCTGGGTTCAATCCCCAGTGCCTCCATTAAAAATAAAACTTAATAATAATAAATAGACCTAATGACCTCCCCACCCCAGAAAATAAAATAATAAATTTTTTTTAATTTCTTTTTTTAATCATCTCTCAAATGTGAATATTAAACATATCCACCTCCATGACATAATTAATCTCCTACCCATCCACTGGCACTCCCAAATCTGTATTTTCAGCATAGACGTTCCTCCTGGGCTTCAGGATTTCTGGATTAATCACCTATTTAAATGGTCCACTTGGAAGTCCCATAGGCACCTCTCATTTGACATGTTAAAAGAGAACTCATCATCTCTCCCATTACACCTCTCTCCAAACGGTTGTTCCCTGGGTTCCCTCTGGTCACTGAATGATACCTCTATCTATTTCCTTGCACCGGACCCAAAGCCTAGAAGTGGTTTTTAACACCTCTCTCCCTTACCTTCTACCGTCACTGTCTCACCAGTTCTTGACGACACTTCAAATCCATAGCACCCTTCTCTCCATCCCCACTGCTCCTTCTACATTCCAGTGCTTCGTTATCTTCTCTCCCCTGGAATCTAGCAATGTCCTAACCGGTCTTATTTCCAATCTTGCTTCCTCCAATTCATTCTCCATGCTGTTGTTAAGGTGATCTTTCAACACTGATTTGATCAAGTCTCTACTCTGCGTAAAACATTCCAGTGGCTCCCCAGTGGCTAAAGGATAAAGTCCAAACTTGTTTGTACTCGATGACCTGTCAAGCTTCATCTCTTGCCATTCCCCTCCTCATACTCAGCTCTTGCTGAACTAAATTACTTTCAGTTCCTCAATCATGTCATGCTGTCTTTTTGCTTCCAAACCTGAACACAGGCTGTTCCTACTGTGCAGAATGTTCTCATCCTTTAGGGCTCAAGTCAGATGTCTTTTACTCTAGCCTGGGTCACGTTTCCCTCCTCTCTCTGTGTTCTTATGGTATCTTGTGTTTACTCACCTCCATCATACTACTACTACTACTACTAATAATAATCATAATCATAATCATAATCATAATAATAGTAACACTCATAGAGTGTACCCTATGCAACCATTATGAGCACTTTATACATATTAACTCAATCATCACAATGTCTTGCAGTAGGTACCAATAATCCCTATTGGATAGATAAGGAAACTGAGATACAGATAATACTTATTTCAATATACTGTAATTTCGTCTTTATATTCTATTCTTCCCCCATTAGTCTGTGAGCTACCTGAGAGCAAGGACTGCATCTTATCCATCTCTGCATCTCCAGTGCCTAGCACAGTGCGTTACCCACCCATTACACACCCAGAGCAGGTATTCAAAAATGTCTTTCAAATGAATAAATATAAATGGTAAAGAGGTTTAAGGGACTATAAGATATAATCTTTTAAATGAGTCAATAACCATTCAGAGTAAGGGACAAGAGCTGCCCAATGTTGGGAATGAAGATTGAAAGAGAATCAGAGGAAGAGGGAGGGAAATGAAGAGGGGTTGGGGAACACAGGAGAAAGAGAGAGAAATAGAGATGCAGTTTCACCATTTTACATGTATATGCATTTGCTGGGTATCTTGTCGCTTCCACCAAATTCTAAGCAATTTGAGGGAAGAAACCATATATCAGATTTGGGTGGTGCCTCTGCAGCATTGGGTGCATGGTTGGTAGACGATACTACTCATCAGTGATGGATACAAAAATGTCAATATGGATGCAAAGCAGCGCGCAGCAGGGGCCAAAAAACATTTGATAGGAGGTGCAGAGGGCAATCTATTTGACTCCCAGCTCTGTCACTTATCAGCTGTGACACTGCACAAGTCTTTTCCGTGCATTGGTTTTCTTATTGCTAAAATGGGCACAATTCTACCTATCCTGATCATGACTGTGCACCTCGATGGGGCCTTCAGAGCTGCTTGGAAGTCCTTCAACTTCTCCCTGGTGAGCATCTCCTGGTGATGACATCAAATACTTAGCACTCTCTTTGAGCTCTCCACCCTACTTCCTCCCTCTGCAGCTATTGCCCTAGCCCCATCATGCTCTTTGCAGCCAAGATTCTTAAACAAGCCATTTTAATACTGATGTCTCTACTTCTTCCCCCTCCTACTCACTATTCAACTCTTTGAAGTTAGGCTTCGGCCATCAGCCCACCACTGAAAATGTTCTCACCAAGGTCACTCCAATTTCCTGGTCCCCAAATCCAGTCGTCATATCTCTGTCATCTCACCTGGTCCCTCTCCTTCATATATCTGTCTTCTCCCTTGTTTTCTGTAGCACCACTCCCAGTTTTCCCTGCTCCTCAAAATGATTCCTTTAGGTCTCCTTTATAAGTTCTGTCTCTTCTAACCATTCTCTAAATCTGCCTAATCCCTCCACCCCAGGGTTTCATCTAGTCTTCTAGACTGCTCTTCATGTTCTTTACACTCTCCGTGGGTGATCACATCCACTCTGTCTCTATGCCAATGAATATTGAATCCATACATCTGACATAGATCTCTCTCCTGAACTCAAGATTTGTATACGCAGCTGCATTTGGAATGACCCCATCTGAACAGTTTAATGGTACCTCCAACTCAACATTTTGCAAAGTTGAAATCACCTTTAGTCTTCTCTCTCCACCCCCAAACTATTTCTCATACAGAGTTCCCTATCTCAGTGGGACCGTCATTCATCCAGCAACCCAAGCCAGTCACCCTTGGTTGGTTCCTCATCTCTTCTTAATGTGTAATCACTTACCAAGTCCTATCAGATCTATTTTCAAGATACATCCTGAATGCTTCCACTTATTTCCATCTTCACTGCTTGGACTTTAGTTCAAACCCTGTAACTATTACCTCTTGTCTACTTGAAAATCTCATAGGTACCTCAAACTGGTTTCTCTAATTCCACTTCTGCCCTGCCCCGGCAATCAATCCAGTAGACAAGAATCTTTCTAAAACGTCAATCAAATCATTAGTACCACCCCACCTCTTTGCCATGCTTAAAAAACTTTGAGACCTCTTAATTGCTTTCACAATGAAGTTCAAAGTGTCTTGCCCAGGAAATCAGGAAAGCCCTCCAAAGTCTGGCTCCTGCTTTTCTTCTGAGGCTCATCTGTAACCAGTAACCTCCAACTTCATACTTTATGCTCCTCTGTGCATACACACACACACACACACACACACACAATCCAATCATACCTGCACATGTGCTTCTCTGAAGTTGCCTTTCTCTCTGTCTCCAGACCCTTAACCATGTTATTCAGCCATCCACCCTTTGCTTGGATAATTGCTAGTCATCCTTCAGGACTCGTCCTCTCCATGAAACCTTCCCTGGACCATTCTTCCAACCCAAGCTGGGTTAAATACTTTCCCTTTGTGCTTCCTATGCACATATGAGCTTTCAGAGAAGACTTCCCTGCCTCCCAGAGGAGCAGCTCCTGCTTTGGCCTTCCTGGGGTGGTGGCAGAAGAGCACAGCTTGGGTTTCCCATGGGAGTCAACAGTGTCCCCAAGAGGAGAGCCTCTCCCCAGAGCCAGTCCTAACTCAGTAGGAGTTAAGTAGGAAAGTGGCTTGGGGCTGAGGGAAGGCAGAATTTTAAAAATATTGTCACTGAGGCTTGGAATCTAAAGAGTCTGGGGGAAGAACAAGTCATTGAAGCTTATTCAAATGGGAAAAAATGGCCCAGTGGGGTCGGCTTTCTGCCAGGGTCTGGAAGTCAGAGGTGGACAAAACTAGCAAGTGGTTGGATGGTGAGCCAGTCTGGGTTCTACTTTTCTTTGTGTGATGAGCAGTGGAGGGTTTAGAGAATGAGTCTTGGCCTGAGAATCAAGACTAACTTCTCATCTCGCCTCTGCCTGGAACCTGTTGAGGAAGTCCCCTAACTTCTCAGGGCCCTAAGTTTGATGAGAAAAAAAAATCTCCAAAGTTTTAAGTCTCAAATAAAGGAATGGGGACAGGAAGCCACTTTGACAAATCTAGAAGACTGAACAGCTGTTCTTAGAAGCAGGCAGCTTTCAAAATAACTCCTCTCTTCAAGGGGTTCTCCTAGAAGTCAAGCCTTGGTGGCTTGGGAAGAACACAGAACTCTAGGCTTGCCAGCTGAATTTGTCTTCTGGGCATGAGGCCAACACAAGCCATGGCCCAAGGGCTGGGCAAGAAGGCTTCGCTTAGGATTCTTACTTAATTTTCCTTAGGGGAGGGATTGGAACTGCAGGAGAGGATTAGGAGGGTCAAGACTGACAGCAGCTCCTGAATTAACCCCTTCTTGCCTGGGTACTTGCCCTGCTATTCCCCACTTTTTGCTCCAACAGTCTGGTGCGTGGTACCCTTCCTTGGAGGGCACTCTCATAAGACTCTGTGGGATAAGACAGGTGGGGTTCTCATGCTCTAGGAAGGATCCGATGTGGTGTTCTGTGGGCGATGGAGGCCACTACAGCTCTCATCTGTCAACTAACCTCATTTCAGTCTCACGGCCTCTCAAAGAAATTTGAGACACTTGCTCTCCTCACCGCACCTCACCTCCCCGCAACCGAGGGCTCTAGTATGTGGCAAAGCCATTCCTTTGAAGCCCTACTTTCTGGAAAGCTTGTTCTTGGAGCAGTTCACCTTTCCTTCCGCATCAGTTGGTTGATGACAGCTCAGGGAACAACTGGATTGAGAGGTTTTCTAATTGCTTTAAAAAGAAGTTTATTTTGGTCCTGATCATCAAAGTAAAGCACTCTCATGTTAGCATGCTCCATTTTCAAAGAGGCCTCTTGAAGAGAATAACGTCTCAGTCCAAAGAAGGAATTTCTTTTTTTTAATTGAGATATAATTGACATATAACACTGTATTGGCTTTAAGTGTCCATGATTTGATATATGCATATACTGCAAACTGATTGCCACCATGAGTTTAGTTAATAACTCTCACTACACACGGTCACAAATTTGTTCTTTTTTTCCCTCTGATGAGAACTTCTATCATCTACTCTCTTAGCAGCTTTCAAATATACAATACAGGATTGTTAACTGTAGTCACCACGCTGTGCATGACATCCCCAGGATTTATTTATCTTATAACTGGAAGTTTGTACAATTTGACCCCCTTGACCCATTTCATCCACACATCCCCACCCCCACTTCTGGCAAGCATCAATCTGTTCTCTGTATCTATGAGCTCCATTTTGGGGTTTTTTTGTTTGTTTGTTTATCTTAGATTCCACTTAAAGCGAGATCACACGGGATTTGTCTTTCTCTGGCTTATTTCACTTAACACAATGCTCTCGAGGTCCATCCGTGTTGTTGTAAATGGCAGGATTTTCTTCAAAGAAAGAATTTCTAATGACAAACTTGCAGACCGAAGGGAGAGAGTTATCTAAGGGCTTAAGGGGGAGACTTTACGACTTTACTCAGAAATTATCTTCTGCCCACTCCCTGAGCTTTAGTGCCAAGGAAGGCACTAGAACTATGAGGGAGCACCCTTCCAATCTTCCTCAGCCCCCTGCAGTGAAGCAGAGGGGTAAATTGTAGCTCCTTTCCTTCCATCCCTTTATCTCAGTCCTTTTGCCCTCAAAAGCACCATTCAGAAATTATTATCTAATTTGGAGAGTGCATCCCCTGGCCCCGCAGTTTCAAAGACTGGAAGCTTTGTGGTAGCCTTGAGGGAACAAATATTCCCAACCCAAGTGCTCCTGAATTCCCCCTCCTGCCCCCTTCCCTCGGGCCCTGAGGTGGCCCAGCCAGGCTTCGCAGCCCTGGGCCAAATTGATGCTAACCAGGAACCAGAGCCCACCTAGGCAGGAAATAAATAAGAATTGAGGCACTTACGAAGAGATTCTTTTGCAGAGCCTTGGAGGAGATGTGTGGCCCTGGAGAGGAAGGAAGGGCTCCCGAGGGAGGGGAGGAGGGTGCAAGGGGCCCCAGGCTGAGGTGATAGAGGATTTCTAATTGTTCGCTGCAGCTTTGCAAAATCCATCTGCAAATCTCAGCCTTGGGTCAGAGACTTATTACAGATCAGAATTAAACCCCTGGAAGCTATGGAAGATTGAGGTACTTAAAAAAAAAGAACCTTCCGTGAGTGTTGTGTTTTTCCTGTCAAAAACTCCAGCTGGGCTTTTGTGTGGTGACCTCTGTGAGCCCAGGAGAGGTCTTGGAGGGAGAGGGCTTTGGCCCAAGGTGGAATTCGGAACATTTCAGCTTTGGGGTGGGGAAAGGAGGGGGCTCTGTTAACCCCCATTAAGTGTTCCTGGCCAGCGGCCCTGAGGCCCAGCAAGAAGTAAGCTTCATAAAAACGGCCCTGGTGAGTAGTTCCTAAGCAGCCCTGCACTGCCTACACCCCTGCAGGCTCTTCCATCCAGCTTTTTCTCTAGCGAGCTCCCAGCCCTACCTCACCCTTCAGATTGACTCCAAGACACAAGGGAGACATGTGTACTGTAGGTTCAGACCCTGGTGGCTTCAAAAAGCAGCTCCTGGTCCTTACAAGGCGGGCCTGAGGCAGCCATGGTAATTGGTGGGCCCCTCCTTCATAACCACAACATCTAGAGCACGCTCTGCGGCACCTGAGTGTCTCAAAAGCTCTGTGGAGTGGAGTATGGCTATTGGCTTTCCTCGCTAAATGAAAAAAAAAAACCTTCCCTAATTTTTTTTTCTGATTAGAGACATACTAGAGGCTATTGCAAAGAATTCAGAAAACAAAGTATAAAGAAGAAAATACAGGTCCTCCTAATACCACAAACAAGAGATATAGCTTAATCATGATAAACATTTTGATGTACGGTAGAAGACATGAATAGAAATACTTTTTATGAAATTGAATCACATTCTTCCCTACAATTCTGTAACCTTCTATCACCTCTAAATAATTTAATGATATAACATTGACATGGTCCACTGACATGGCCCTATTTTCAGGTCAATGACAAAACAGATCTGCCTCATTCTCTTATGGGTGTGCTGTATCTTATCATATAGAAATATAATTTATTTAACCATTAACTATTAGACTTTTTTGTTATTTCCATTTTCTCACTATTATAACCTAGCATCTTTGCACATAAAGCTGACAAATTCCTAGGACTAGAATTGCTAGGTCAGAGAGCATGGATGCTTTAAAGGCTAATACAACATATTACAGAAGTTGGGCAGCTATTATTATTTCCAGAGGAGAAAGCCTGGGCCCAGTGAGATGAGATGAATGACTCCCCCAGCATCCCAAGTTGAGCAGTAATAGTTAGATCTGGAATCTACGTCTCTAGATGTCTGGTTCAGTAAGCTTGCCAGCGTACCACACTGACTTTCTTCCAAGGATTGCTATATAGAAATGATAAGGCTAGTGGCCACTATTCTTTGGACACTTTCTAGGTGTCAGGCACTGTGCTGAGGGTTTCATATGCACCATCTGACTGAGTTACAGCAGAGCAGAAACAAGCCTGGGTTTTAAGAGCCAGCTCTGGAGGGTGGCTCTCAATCATTAGGCTCTACTCCATTTTGGAAGCAATGTCAAAGCAAACAACCAGATTTGTTGCCTCATGTGAATTCAGTGAAGCAAATCAGAAATCATCCTCCTTCCCAAGGTGGCCCGTAATTGTCTTGCAGGTACAAATCCTGATCCCCTAGCAGTGCTCCTGAGCAGGGGTCTTTCCAGGGAGCAACCCCTTGGCAGGCTGGGACAGGCTAAAAGGGCTGCCATGCCTGAGCTCAAGCCTGGGGAGTCTGTGGGCATGAAAGTAAGCAAAACTGAAGGGGCAGGAGGGCTAGCAGGCTAATCCTCTAACCAGCTGTGTGACCTGGGGCAAACCTTCACATCTTTCTCCAGGCTTCACCCAGTTGACTTCCCAAGCCTGGGCTAAAGTCTATGAAAGCATTTTGACAAGTAGAAATGCTAGTTGAATGCAAGATAGAATTTGGGGTAGAGGGGCACCTTATCAGCTCACAGTGAGTCTGTGCTATTGAGGATAGGAAAAGGCAGAATCTTAGCGGCAGGTGCCAGGGCGGATGAGGGCAGGATGTGGTTACCAGATTGGCAGTCACTCAAGGAGTAGGTTCCAACACTGCATTTCCTATGGGTCGGCACTATCAGATCCTGGTGGAATCATGCCAAAGACCGTGACTGCTTGGTGTGAAGACTAGAAGGCTCTTTAGTAATCTGCTAAGACTCCTGCTGAGAACCTAGGTAGGTGGAGGAATTGAGGAGTCTGAAAGAAGATAGGAAAAAATAGCTGTCTGCAAAAAGCAGTATCTGGTTAAGGAGGGGAGTCAGCAGTGAGAGTATAAAGGGAGGAAAATGAGATCTGGGAAGAGATGGCTTCTGGAGGCGAGCAGGAGAAGAGGTAGAAGAGGGGTATTTGAGGAGGAAAATCTCAGAGAGATCTGTATAAAGCAGAGTCTTGAGGAAGAGGGAGGAGATGATGCTATGAAAGGAGGAGTCTAGAAGGAGAAATAAGAGAGATTCTTGGGGCAAAGGGGCAGGAAAGAAAGGACTATGGGAGAAGGAATTAAGGGCAGAGAGGAGTCTATCCCCACTATTCCACCAAGCCAAGAAGTTCTCATCAAGGTTACGAATGACCCCTGTGTCATCAAATCCAATGGCCACCTTCCAGTCCTTAATTTTTTTGACTTCTACACAGCATTCAGTGCCCCTATTAACTTTGCCCTTCTTGAATTGCCTTCTTCTCTTGGCCCCTGTGATACAACACTCCCCTGATATTCCTTCTATCTCTCTGGCTACTTCTTCATTGACTCCTCCTCCTCCATATAGGTGTCTTTCATGAGCCTGACCTAGTCACTCTGCCTTTCCACCCTTGGAAGTCTCACTTGTCTCCCCTGGTTGCAATTACCCTGTACAGTCTGATGACTTCCAAACAGTCATTTTCAGCCCAGACGTCTCTGAAATTCAGACCCCTATATGCTAACATTCCCATTTGGGTATCTCAAACTCAACATGTCCAAAATTGTATCCTTGATTCCCTTTGAACTAAAACCAGTTCTCCTTCAATCTTCTCCTTTTGAGAAAACCAGTTGTTTCAGCCAGAAACCTCAGAGTTAGACTTCATTTCACCCTTTTCTCTTTCTCTGACCCTCCATACTGCATGGCATTTGATCTGTAAACCCTTAAGTCCTACCTCCACTATATAGCTCATTCATCTATCTATTGGTTTCCAATGTCAAGATGATACATCCATTACCATCCATTACCATCATCTCTCTCTCTCCAAATTTCTGGTCTCAGGATCCTTTTACACTTTCAAAAATTATTTAGGAAACAAGCCAATGTCCTTCAATTAGTGAATGGATCAGCAAACTCCAGCACATCTGTACAATGGAGTACTACTCAGCAATAAAAAGGAATGTACTATTGATACAGGCAACCATATGGATGAAGGTCAAATATATTCTGCTGAGTGAAAGAACCCAGATACAAAAGGCTTCTTACTATGTAATTCCATTTATATGACATTCTTGAAAAAGCTATAGGGATGAAGAACAGATTAGTGGTTGCCTGGAGTTAGAGGTGGGGGAAGGGCTTGACTACAAGGATGTGGCATATGGAATTATTTCGGGTGTTGGCACTGTAAAGACTATCATATAAGTCTACAATTCATGGGACTGCACACCTGAAAGAGTGAATTTTATATGCCCTTTCACATTTTGTCACATATAATATAAAATGACATGTGTGCATATTTAAAAATAAACAAATGAAAAGAATTAGTTAAAAGATTGTTAAAGACTCCAAAAGAGCTTTCATTTTTATAGGTTGTCACTATCGAGATTTAACATATTAGACATTAAAACTGATCAGCTTTAAAACTATTTTAAAACTTAAAATCACAATGATAAACCCATTGCATGGCCAAAATATCATATATTTATGAAAAATTACTATTTTCCAGAACAAAAAAATTAGCAAGCTAACTGGCAAATCTCTTTAATATCTGGCTGAATAAAAAAGCAGCTGGATTCTTCTTGTATCTGCTTTTGCAGTCAATCTGCTATAATATGTTGTTCTGGTTAAAGTAAAGAAGAAAATCTAGCCTCACAAAGATATGTAGTTAGAGAAGGGGGTTGTTTAATAGCTTTTCGACAGAATTCTAAGAATGACCCTCCAAATTACTCTAACTTGGTATAAGTTTTCTTCACTTTAAGAGTGGGTACTTAAGATGTTGATCACTGCCATGATTATGTTAGTTATTTGGCAAAGAGAGATTCTCCAGGTGGGACTAATCTAATTATGTGAGTCCTTTCAAAGCAGAGTGCTTTATCTGGCTAGTGGCAGAAAAGGAAGTCAGAGAGATTGGAAGCTTAAGAGGGATTTGATTTGCCCTTGATGGTTTGAACGTGGAAGTGTCCCATGAGGAGAAATGGGCAGCCTCTAGGAGCAGAGAGCAGCCTTTGGATGACAGCCAGAGAGGCAACGGGACTTCAGGACCTCAGACTTACAGCCCGAAGGAACTAGTTTTCCCTAATGTTCTGACTGAGCTTGAAAGAAGGTTTTTCATCCCAGAACCTTCAGATAGCATCAACTTGACTTCAGCCTTGTGAGATCCTAAGCAGAGAACTCAGGTGAACCCCGCTGGACTTCTGAGCTACAGAACTGTGAAATAAGATACAGGTGTTACGTTAAGTTGTTACGTTTGTGGTAATTTTTTATGGCAGAAAACAAATACACTGTGGGTATTCTTCTTTGATACTGCATCAAAACTTCACAAGAGGTCATTTCTTAATGTTTATTTGCAGTGTTGAATCTGAAACCATATCAATGAACCTTTTGTACTCTGTTACATTAAAATCCATTGGCCTAACGCCCTTTGAATGGATCTATTATCCACGTATGATTTTGTAACATCATGTGTTAGTCATTTGGAAAATATTGGCCCGCCCAGTTATACAGATCTTCCAATTGTTGACTCATTTCATGATTATAAAATATAAAAGCCCACATTCATTAATATCACTACTAATCTTATCAGACATGTCTTTAGGGTATGGAGAAACTCTTGAGCTTACAGTGGCAGTTACAAGTTTTCCAAAATTCTGTTTCTCACTTGAAAACTTAAAGTTTATCAGTGACAACAAATACTATCAGTTGTTTTCCTTGAGATGACAGGACAGTTTATTCATTTTCAACAAAATGCTGGGCAAATACCCAAGTCTGAATATCCATAGTTTTTCTGTCAGGTGTTCTTCCAACTTAAAAAAAAAAAGTGTTCCATGAAAAACTGGTTAGTTTAGCTTGCAATTCAATCACACAAGTGCTTTTCCTCATGACAAACATCATAATTCAGCATGTAGTAGGACGGCTTTCTATATCCTTCCTATTTTGTCACACAAACTATTTAAAACATGTACTCAAAGGGTTAAAATTTAATAAGAATAAATAATCTTTACTGTTTCATTAAGACATTTTTAAGCGAAACTGACATTTCTTCTGCCGAGAATACACTGATGATGAAGAATAACAGGAACATAGTTTGATGTCACTGCCTTGACCCCTGCTAAGGTGGTAGCACTTTTACGTTGGTTTTGCTCCATCTGTGCAAAGGTCAGCCCAGTGGAAACAGCAAATCATGTCTCAGTATTATCATAAAAGCAGCTTTGATTTAACCCCCCTAACTGAGTCTTAGGCTCCCCCAAGGGTCTTTGGATCACACTTTTAGGGCTGCTGCTCTGGACCGAGACTGGAAGGAGAGGGAAAGATGGCAAGTGGAGATGAAACTTGAAACACGCTGAGAAATGTTCTGTCAATAGAGGAGGCAGCTGGGAAGACAGAGAAGAGAATTTCTCTACTGGAGATAATTTCTAGATTCCTTCCCCAACAAGGACCTCTGCTGTGCACTTTCTCACTCCTGACCTGCTTTGCTCCTGAGCTGTCCCAGCTAAGTCAACAGCTACCCTCTAAGGCTCCCCATCCTGGGATCTTGGCTACTCCACTTTGCAAGGCCAAAATACTAATGGAGAAACCGCTCCTGGCCCATGCGCCTGTCATAATTATTTGTCACCCTAGCCTAGAGCCCCAAGGCTCTGCTAGACTGAATCCTTTCGTCCTTTCAGACCAACGACCCTGTGTCAAATGGCATTCCATTCTCATGGCATGAGTGGCCACTGGGTGCCCAGTCCTGTGCCAGGTGCTGATGGGAGGGAGTAGAGATGACAAAGCCACAATCCCTCCCCCCATCGCCTCAATAGAGCGCCTTGCTTCACATCTGGAAAGACAGCTCAGATGATAAGGCTATGGAAGCAGGCAGATATCAGCATGTCTTGGAGGCTTCCTGGAGTAAGTGTGGGTTTAAGGAGGACCTAGAAAAGAGAGATAGAAACTAAGCCACGTGGGAGAGAGAAGGCATTCTAGACCTAGGCAGGGAGGTAGTGACAATCACGTGCAGGGCCAGTGTAGTAACCAGACTGCTGCAAGTGAGAGAATGGAGAGCTGGGCAGAGTCAGAAGTGAGGCTGAAAACAGAGAGAAAACTGTGAATGTCCGACTTATTCCGTCAGTCATGGGTTTCCGAGGCAGACATGTGAGCAGAATGGAGGCTGTGTTTTAACTGAATCTGAATCTGGCCAAGTGTGCAGAAAACACCTGAAAGTGTGTGGGACAAAGAGAATGAATGCCAATTTACCTACAGTATTTCATTCTATCCTCACTCCAGCCCTGTGAGATGGGTACTACTGTTTTCATGTCCAGGAAACTGAGGCCTGGAGAGATGTGTTAACTTACCCAAGGTCACCTGGATGATAAACTACAGAGAAGGGATTCCAACCCAGGCCTGCTTCCAAAGCCTACGCTTTGAGTAACCACTGTGATGGAGTGGTTAATTATCATAATTATCATAATGTAACAGCCAACATATATTGAGTCTTAAATACACATCAGGCTGCACAGTCTATACACGCTTTCATTCATTCTTCACGACAACCCTGTGAGGTAGGCACCGTTATTACCTCATTCACAGATGGGGAAACTGAGAGATGAGGGGTCAAGTCATTTGGCCCAGGCCAGACAGCTTAGTGCTCGAGCTGGGACACACACCCAAGTCCACCCAACTCTAAAGCCCAGACTTTTCCACTTTAAGGTCTACTGCGGAAATACAGATATAAGATGATAAGGACCTGCGCTGGAGTGGTAGCCCACCCGCTCTATAGCACTGGCTAGTGAGGGCTGAGTCAGGAGCTGGCATGCACGAAGCACTGACAGCATTTCCAGCTGCCCCCATTTGGGGGTCCAGAGGGGTTGCCATTGGCAGATCAGGCCCAGGCCCAGAGCCCTGGTGATGGCTCTGGTGGAGACTCGCTCAGGTTGCAGCACCATTACCTACTTCCACTGGCCCCTTCTGCCATCTGCCTCACTCCATAGCAGTGCACAGGCCTCAAAGCCTGACACCGGGGGCAGCTGTCAAATGGACCACACCTTCCACACAGCCACATTCTAAAATCTCAGAGAGCACTGAAGCAAAACAGACTTGAATTCCAATCTCAGATCCATTATCACTAGCTATTTGGTAAGTCACTTAGTCTCTCTGTGTCTCAGGTTCCTGATTTTTTTTTAATTGAAGTATAGCTGATTTACAGTGTTATGTTAGATTCAGGTGCACAGCAAAGTGATTCAGTTATACATGTACATACATACGTTCTTTTTCAGATTCTTTTCCATTATCCTGCTTGTCTTGAAATGTGAGGAATGAGAGTACCTGCCTCGTAGGATTTCCGGAAGGAGTAAATGAAATAATAAGGCAATAAAATGCTTAGCACAGCACCTGGCATATCATAAGCACTCAATAAATGTTGCCTGTTTTGTTGCGGTGGTGGTTATTAGTTTGTCAGGATCGGCTTCCTAAGAGAATACCTGCCGCTAGTTCCCAGTGTGTGTTGTTTACTTACGCAGGATCAGCAGGACGCCAAGACTATAAACAGATAAGAGAAGAGAATGCACTACTGAGAATTCTGGCATCACTGCTCCTTCCCCAGGCCTCTGGCCAGGATGGGAAAGAAGGCCGGCTGGCGGAAGAGGGGCTGGGGAGGCTGGCCGGAGGAGCCAGGGATGGGGCTGGATGGAGCAAATGGAGGAGGGAAGGAGCCCAGCTGGGAGTGACCTGCCCAGGCACCCTCCCTCCCACCCTTCCTGCTCCCCCAGAGTTCTGTTTTTCTAGGCCCCTGCCATCCAAATGAGGAGCAAATGGGGAGCTGCGAGGGCCTCTGCCCAGAGAGCCCGGCACCACATGAGCCACCACCCAGGCTCAAATGGCAGCCAAGAGGCAGAAAGTGCAGGCGGAGAGCTGACCCGACAACAAACTGTTCTCTGGAGGGGACCCCCTGTCCCAGGCATCCAAGGGGCTAGGTCCAAGACTTGGCACATTTGGGACATTTGGACTTGAGGGCAGAGGTCCCCGGCACCATTTGCTATTTTTGCTTTGGGGACAGGCTTGGGTGGGAAGAGAATCTCCCCCGTCCCTTCTCTCTCACAGCACACCCTGCCTTGCCTTCAGCCTCCACTTGGCCCCCATGCTGGTTTTGAGGCTTCCTGCTCCAACCCCAGGGACCCTGACTCCAGAGGCAAAGGCGAGAGGGAGAGAGGAAGATGTCTCTTGCCGAGGTGAGGGCAGAGCCTGTTCAGGGACTTTCAGCCTGGCATTCCAGGTCCTCCTCCTGTTTCCTGCTGGCCTAGACCCTCCCCATCCCCTGTACGGAGTGGGGGGCTTCTCTGCACCAGCCCCCAGTGGTGGTTCAGAGCCCAGAGACTCCCCAAGTTCAAATCCATGCCTTGTCACTTTCAACTCTGTGACCTCAGGCAAGTTCTTTAATCTCACCTATAAATGAGGCTTGAAATCGTGTCTTCCTCATGGGGTTGTTTGTGAGACTTAATCCATGCAAAATGCTTAAAACAGTGCCCAGTACATAAATGTTTAACAAATGTTCTATCCCCTTACTCTCTACTTTTGTGCCAAGATTCCATTTCCCCTTCTCTCTGCCTACTTAAGCCCAGCCCCGCTAGACTGCCCCCTCTTCCACGAGGTCTCCCAGGGATTACCTGTTCTCCTGGCCTCTGTTACGCTCCCTTGTGAGGTTAGGCCCATTTGGAGAGCAAGAACTCTAACATGAACGGCACTAAGTAAATGAGTCACAGAATAACATCTAGTCCCTGTGGTGTGGTCAAATTTTGTGACTGGGACCCACAATAAGACATGTATTTTACAACATGACCCAGGACATGCATCTGTGTATCTTTAAATTTAGATCTAGATATATGATTAAAACAAAAGTTTCACAGAACAATAATACACCCTTACCCCCATGCGATTCATTCCTCTATTTGCTATTCATTCATTTTGTTCAATGCTGGCTGCAACTCACTAAATTGATTTTAAGCCCTGCCACTGGTTGTGACCCACAGTGTTCTCCATGATAAGCCCTCTATGGGGTGGGATTACGACATTCAAAAGCCCTGAACTGTGAAAAGATTCCAGGTGAAAAGCATGGCCTGTTCATAGAGGGGAGGTCTCTACAGGGGAGCTGCTAAGGAGGGTGCGTGGAGGGCACTGGAGGCAGAAGACTGGAGAGGCAGGCTGGGCTTGGGCAGCAAAGGGCTTCAACTGCCACACAAAGGAGATTAGACATCTCCCATAGGCAACTGGGAATCACTGAAAGTGTTTAAATACAGGAGGGGCATACTCAGCCCTGTGGGGGTTTTGGGGTTTTTTGTTTGTTTGTTTTGTTTCTCTCAGTGCTGTGTTTTAGAAACATCACTTGGATGGCTGTGAGAAGGATGGACAGTTACAGCCAAGTCAAGGATGGGGGAACCTATCTGGAAGCTGTTTCAGGCATCCAGGTGAGCGAGGACGGATGAAGCCAAAATGGAAGAAACAACCTGGAGAGGAGGGAGCACAGAGGAGGCAAATGTGAGCGGTGGTGACTACTACAGTCAGCAGGGCTTGCTGGAGGAGGCTTCTCACTTGCGTAGCTGGGCCAGTGTGACGCTTGTTCCCGAGGCAGGTATGAGTTCGAGACGCCTGTCAGGAACGTTTCAGGCTGGAAATATAATTCTCAGTCTTTCATTCATTCAATCAACATGAATGGGACTGACATGGAGAAATTAACATTTTATCTTGCCAAGTAGGGACATTAAAGAAACGCTCCACCACTGCGAGCATTTCAAAAAATAAAAAAAGAGAAAGAGACTATTTCGACACCAAAAAAAAAAAAAAACAGAAGGGCATCATGTCATAATAAAGGACACTTTTTTATAATGGAAGATATTTGGGGGGGTGGTATAGCTCAGCGGTAGAGTACACGCTTAGCATGCACAAACTCCTGGGTTCAAGCCCTAGGACCACCATTAATACATATATACATATATATAAACTTCAGTTTTGGTGCTTTTCCCATTTGGTGGTGACCCATTGAAAACATTACTGTGTATCAGCCTGACTTGTGGACTGTAATTGAGAACAAGCAATTTGAGGAGTGGGCAGAGGAAGGGAGATCAGCAAAAGATACCCAGAAGAATGGTTCCAAAAGTAGGAGGAAAGCCAGGAGAGAGTGACCAAGAGAGGAAGGAGACTTTTAGAAATAAGGACTTGCCCAACAGTGCCTTTGGCTACGCAGCGTTCAAAGAGGTCATGGAACTTGGCAATTAGGAGGTCACTGGTGACCTTTGGTAGCGCCCTTTCATGAGAAGGACGGGGATGCGGCCAAACTGCACTAAGCTGAGGCACGAACGGGCAGTTGGGAAAACTCTACACTCTACTTTCAACAAATCTCCAGGTGAAGGAAAGATAGGAGAGAGGGAAGGAGGGAGGGGAGGGGAGAGAAAGAGATTGAGAGCGAGACAGAGAGCTAGCAAGTTCGGGGAGCAAAAGAACATGTCTCGGGAAGTAGGGGCCCTGTTCTGGGGGATGACAGAGAAGGCATTTTATAATCCGAAGGGAAAGAGAGGGTAGAAAGAAGCTGAAGTTTCCTGACGAGAAGGACCATAATGTCTGGAGGAAGGGCCCAGAGGAGGAAGGTGGATGAGGCCAAGGCCAGGTGAACAGATTAGCCTTTAACGAGAGGGGCACCTTGTCCCCTAAGAAGGGAGGGCTGGAGGGGAAGGAAGTTGGAGAGGCAGGCCAGTTTGGGGGGGTGGGGCAGGGCACTGAGGTAATTCACGCTTGAAAGCCTCTGTTTTCTCAGGGAAGTGAGAGGAGAGGTTGTTCTGTGTGCAAGCGGGGAGAGGGCTAGAGGGAGGGGCAGGTACATGGGAGGAGCTGAAGGAAGTTTGGAACGTGGCCCAGGGAAGTGTGGAGGCTGGGGCTGGGGAGTCTACAAGGGAACGTGCACAAGGGTGGCAGAGGGGTACCAGGCACAACTGAGGCTGATGGAATCTGTCTTCCCCTGTGCAGGTCTTGCCTCCCTCCCTGGGCTGTGAGCACCTTGAGGCAGTGTCTGCTCCTCTTTCTAGTCCATTCTCTCGCCTGGCAATGTCCCGCAGGGTCTGGCCGTTGGAGGCACCAAGCCCTCTCACAGTGCTCTGCCAAAGCAACGACTGACAGAACCCAGAAGCACTACAGGGCTGTTAGGGAAAACAGAGGTAGGACCATAATTGCCCTGACAGGAAGCTCTTCATTTTGGTTGTTCCAGACCTTTCTTGTCGCCTTGCTGGCCACCTCACTCCTGTTCTGTGCTGAGTGCAAAGGAAGACAGCCAGGCGCCCACTTGGGCCCAGCAATCCTTGTAGGCCTGAAATCCTGGGAGTGGCCAACAAGAGGGGCCAGTGGCTTCATATCCCACAAGCTGAATGAGGTTGGGGCAATTCTCAGGAGGAAGCAAGACAGAGCAATTATGCAGAGAAAACAAAGATCCATGATGATAGGCCTGAAGGCTATCTGGGCTCCGGGAGAGGAAGCTGGGAGCTGACATGAGGGGACCCCCGAGGCCTGTGGCTCCGGACAGCCCCAGTTGTGAAAGATTGTGGCTGGAAGAACACAAGTTCAGCGTTGGCTGGGCATGAGCCCCAGGCTCAGGACGAGTATCTCCCTCTTCTGCCTTTCTTTCCTCCCTCCTGCCTATTTTCAGAGTCCATGGCCGCCTAGAGGTCAAAAAGATCCCCGGGTGTGACTACAGGGCTGCTTTGTTCTCCTTTGCATGCCACCTCCTTCCAGATCAGTCTCACCCCTCATCGGAGCCAGAGACACAGTGCAAAAAAAATTCTCAGTTCCCGAAGGTAAATTTAGCAAGAACCCTCAGAGAGTTGTAGAAACTCAGGTTCCCCAGTAGTCCTCCTCACCAACCACCGCCCCCACCAAGATTTTCCTCTCCAGGATCAAGGATCCAGGATCCGGCCTGCACTTACACAACTCAGGGACAGAGAGGCTCAGCCCAGTCAGAGGGGGCTCACTTCACAGCATATAATAAACCTCTGTGTATTGAGGGCCGGTACAGTGCCAGGCCTTTGGGTTAGGGGGTGGCTGGGCTGTTGCAAAGTTTTCCTTTGACTGAGGCAAAATGTATCTCCCTGTAGCTTCTACCCCTGGGCCTCAGCCCTACCCTTTGGAGTCACACAGAACAAGTGCAATCTCACTGCAGTCTCATCCTCAGATATTTGAAAATGGCTGTCATTTCCACAAGAGTTTTGTCTCCTCTGTGGATAAGCATTTCTTTCTTTTTCTTTTTATGGGTCTTAACTTTTTACCACCAGGGCTTGTGGAACTTTGTAGAAAAATTCAGAAAAGCCTAAAGAAGGAAGTTAAAAATCTCCCACAATCTTACTGCCAGAACCGATCACTGTAACATTTTCCTTTCTTCTAACAGTCAAGTCTGTTTTTTCTGCATACTGTATATTCTACACCTTTTTTTCCTGACCAAAATAGGATCAACCTCCAAGTTATATTGCACAGGCTTCTTTTTCTTTTTTTTTTTTCACGCTTCAATATATTACCTTTTCCCCTAGTCTTCTACCAAGCCAATTTTAATATGAAATTGTAGAACCGTTCAATGATTTATTTAGCCAGCGTTCCGAAGTGAGACATTTGGGTTGTTTCCAATTTTCCTTTCCTACAAAGAACTCAGAGGAGGTGGAATTTGAAGTGGGGTGCAGGTAGGCGGTAGGTGAATAGACAAAAGAAGTCCTTGAATCCAGTTATTCACACTGTTCTAGCATCTGATCTTTTAACCTTTCTCCGTTGATAATCATGCTTCCTGGAACATGATCGTGAATGCCTGCTTAGGATTCGGCAGCAAGGACTTACCCTAATTAATAACTGGTTTCCTATCATTGGGCATTGAGGTGGTTTCTAATTTTTGACAATTACACACTCGGCTGTGATGAATATCCAATAAGCTAAATAAATCTGTGCTGGTACTCAACACAGAGGTCAAGAGGCATATTTTCAGGACCTCTAAAGCATAAGGAACTTGCCAGTAGTTGTAACTGGAAGCCTTTTGGCAAAGGCCCCGAAGACTGGCTGAGGCCGAGGACTGTGCCTCAGCCGCTGAGCTCGTCCACGGTCAGTGCGCATCGGCCCAGCCCCGTCACAGTGTGCAGGCTGACTGTGTCCCTTGGGACCACTGGGCTCGCATCCTCCTCTCACACGTGAGGGAACCGAGGCCCTGGGGCCAGAGATGGTCCTGCGGTGGCTTCGCAGCTGGGCCAGGCTCTGCCTCCCCCCCCCCCGGCACCCTGGATTCCAGACTGGAAACTGAGCTCTGAGATCTGGCATCGGACCCGGAAACCCTGGAAATGCTGCCTGGGTTCCTTTACCAGACCCTTTCCTGCTGAGGCTGGAGAGGAGATTCAGGCCCTTCTGCAAATGATCTGACCAGTAAAGGGGAGGGTGTGGAAAGAAGACCTGAGGTTCACCCCACAGGCAACTGGACATGCCCCACCCAGAACCTCCTTTTTCCCCCCTCTAATGCGGGTGGTATCCTCATGGCAGTCACCTTGTATCAGGTCCACCTGGCAAATCTCTTTGAGGTTGGAGCTGAAATAACCTGCGAATCCCTCACTCGCCTTAGCCGAGTCAGCTGTCCCTTCTCGCTGGGACCGGCTTTTGCTAAGGGCCAGTCTACTCAGCCCTCTGTGCCTGATAACTTGATGCGGTTTCCAGCCAGCTTCCCTCCTTCCCCCTGTCTGGTGCTGCCACTGCCTTGGGGAATTCGCACAAATGGTGTGTGATTTGCCCCTTCTGTGTTTTCCTTTCTGACTTGGAGGTAAAGAAAACCCCTCACCCCCCACTGACTCTCTGTTTATTCAACTGGGAGAGATTTCACACCCAGGAACACAGCTCTCTCCCCTGAGCCCTTTTCCTAAATCTCCATCCCCCAACCCCCTGCCCCAGGTATCCCATTCCTGCTCTTCCCTGAATAATTTATTAGTCCAGGCAGGCCTTAAAAAGGGTCTCCCAGGAAAGGCCAAAAGAGTGCGGGCTGTTCTGAGAAGTAGGAGCCCCCACATTCTGCTTGGCCGTGACATGCACACACTAAGGATGGACCCCACTGCTCCCGCGGCCGCTGCCACCCCAGCCCTGACCCTGGCCGCGGCTCCAGCCCCAGTGCAGGACCCCCTGGCACTCCTTGGTCTGGGAAGCCCATCGCCCCTTCTCTCCTCTGGGCAAGAAGTAGATGGGAGTGAAAGGTAAGTGGAACTTGGCCTTTGGCAACTTGAACTCAGGCTTAGTGGGGTTCCTGGGGGGGCAAAGGGAAATGAGATGTCCGGGGCACCCCTGTTCTCTGTGAAGGGAAAAGGCAAAGGCCTTGTAGCCCTCAGGGTGTCCCCTCCACACCTCGGGCTGGGATATCTCAAACGACTTTTCACCTCGCTAATCCCTCTGGCTAGCAGGAGGGGACTTGGGGACAGTGGTCTCCACCAAAGTTGATTTGTGGGCCAAGTTGTCCAGTCCCCAGTGGGGCTGAGCGAAGATTGCCACAAAACCTGGGTTGAACGTGACCTAGACTGCAGAGCAGGGAAGGAGTGCCAAAGTCCCAGGAGGCCTGTGACTGGGAGACTGTCTTTCCTGACCACACCATAAGATTTTCATTTGCTTTTTTTCCTACCTCTGGAAGTCCAGTGGGGAAGCAGTGAACCTAGGAATATTTCTGGCCCCTCTCCCCAGCCCAGGAAGAGGGTAGAACTGTGAGCTCTACTTCTTGGAGAGATATTTTCCACCTGACCCTCCTTCGTGTAACAGTCAACAAACATTTAGTGAAACACCCACTGTGTACCAGGCATTAAGCTAGGTGTTGGGGATTTAGATATGATGGAACATCAATCTGCCCTTAAGAAGCTCTAAGACAAGTAAACAGACAATCACCAAAGAGTGTGATAACACTGTTGAAGTGGAGAGGGGGGAGAGGCATCTGTCCTGACCTGGCCTCAGGGTCCTTAGGAAAGAAAGGCTTCCTGGGGGAGGTGGAATCTGAGCCAAGTTTTTTGCTGGCCTCCTTTGTTATCTCAGGGAGCCCGCGTTCCAGTCTCTTCTTTCTCCACCAACTGATCTCTCCTCTCTGTCCTAGAGGAGCTTGTCTTTGGAGGCCCTGGCTGTCCTCTACAAACGACCTCCCAAGGCAGGTGAGGAAATCGGTGGGTTTGGTGAGGTTGAGCCCTTGTTCGATGTGTTTGCGCGAGCACACAGCTGAGTGCGTTCACGCTGACCGGGCCCCTTCCCAGAGAGCCCCTGACTTCCATCCGGGTCTGCCCACCCAAGAAAGCCCCATTCCCAGCCTCACCCACGTGTGATTCCCACAACAGCTCTAGGAGTAAGGCAGAGCTGAGGTTTCTGGGGCAACTGGGAAGATGAAGAGACTGAGGCTCAGAGTGGGGGAGGTTATGCAGGCACCCAGCCCCAGGGCTCTTTCTCCACCCCCACCCACCCCTGCATATTTGCTGCTCCAGTAGAACTCTGTCCCCTGGATGGTCTCCAAACAGGTGTTAGAACAGGGACAGGAGAGCAAACAACCCCCCGGACTCTGTCTACTTGTTTCTCAACCAGAACCAGGACAGACCACCTTGTTGAGGAGGCGGGAGCTGGACCCCAGAGATGTCTAAGGTCTCTTCCACATCATCTTACTTACAGTTTCCTGGCCCCTGATATGGGAGAGGCAGTGATCTGGCCATGTACTTTGGGCCACATGCTAGCTTTTGCTTTGGACAGGCCACTGGTGGGGCAACAGGTGCCAAGGTCACCAAGGCTGACTCCGAGTTCCATCACCCTGTCAGGTAAGCTTCTGGCACCAAGCTCAGAATTTGACGTAGCTCCATTAGCTCTTTAATTTCTCACAACAGCCATGTGAAGCAGGAGGAGGGAGGCACTGCTATGATCACTATTTCATAGACCAGGAAACTAAAGCTCAAAGAAATTAAGGGACTTGGCCAAGGTTGCCTCCCCGGAGTCATTGGCAATGACCCTAAGAATGAGCCCCTATGGGAGGGATCAGTGAAGAAAACCTTAGTCAGAGATGGAGGACACACAGGGCTAGAGAATTCTTGGCTGGAGGCTTTCTGAGGTAGTGGGGCAGGATATGTGTCAGGATAGATAAGTGCAGGGGATGGGGCTCTCCACAGCTCTAGGCCCACCAGACATCACTTTCCTGCCTGGAGCCATTCTATAGCAATCCCAAAGGTTCTGTTACAAAGCTCTCTTTCTTCCTTTCCCTCTCCCCTTGTTACTGCAGGTAGATGGAGTTTAGGGGCTGGCTTCCTTCTTGGCCCTATGGACCCTTCTGCACATATGAGCCCTGTCTAAGTTAGGGGCCATGTTTCTTTTCCGTCCACAGGCTCTTCTGGCCTAAATCCCGCTCCTTTGACTACCTGTACAGTGATGGGGAGATTTTACTGCAGAACTTCCCTGTCCAGGCGACCATCAACCTCTATGAGGACTCAGACAGTGAAAAAGAGGAAGAAGAGGAGGAAGAGGAGGACAAAGAAGATGAGGCAGATGAAAAGGGGCCTGAAGGGGGTGTGAAGGTACCAGGGTCAGCTCCACAGATGGCCGCGGCTCCTCCTCCTTTCCTGCCCCAGACCTGTCCCATCTGAGCCGGTGAGAGTCTGACTGGGGTTCAGCATGCCTAGCAAGGCTCCAGGGCATCAATTAGCCAGGAATCTCCAGGCACGGGTCTCTGGATTGAAAGTTGGGTCCCCAGGTCACAAGCTCACCTGGGCTATACCCAACTGGCCTGTGAGCCCGGGGCCTCCAGCATCTCATTGGGTTGCTGTTATGTTGACAGTGAGAGGGTCCCAGGAACTCTAGGGGAAGGAAGACTTGCTTTATGAAGCCCCCAGGAAGCAGATCAAGACAGGGCATGTGCATGAGGAGGGGAACTGTCACTCCTCAGGGCTCTTTGACTCCCCAGTCTTGCAGGTGGTCACCCAGTCCTGTCTCCCAGTGGAATGCCTGACTTCTGGCTTCACCTCCAGGGATACAATACCAACACCTGACCCAGGCACAGCTGGGGTGCCTTTCTGATGGACCTGGCAGGAAGGGAAGGGGCCATCTAGAGAATCGGCTTGCTTTGGGGACCTCCCCCTTCTTGCCTGTTATCTACTGGGGTCTGTGTGTTGGCATGAGATGAATCAGGAGAAAAATAAACTAGATGATGTTTACCTTTTTCCTGGAACTGTACTGATTTCTTAACTGAACTCTGCCCATGTTGTGAACCCACAGGCAGAGGGTCAGAGACCAGCTCAAGGCCAATTTACTGCTCTGAGGTCGGTTCACAGATCTTTCTCCATGGGACTGTACAACTGGAGGCCCAATGGAGGGCCAGGCTCTCTTGGTCAAGGTGTGAAATCAGGCTTGATTAAAAACTGAAAGACAGCTTGGAAAGGGAACAAAAAGGCCCCCAGAGGGCAGCTTAAAAGTTGGAAGCAGGGCTGGGAGTGGGGGAAGGTGAGAGGTGCAGCATCAGTCGAGCCTTGGAGATGAGTGTGTGTATGTGGGGAGGGAGCTTGGGAGGCTACCATTCCTGTCAAGTTTATCTTGTCAGTTCCCTTTGTCTCTGCTGCAGCTCAGGCCCTCAGCTACCCCTGTCCCAATCACTCTCCACCTCATCTTCTTGCCTCCATCCGGCATATTCCCTTTCAATTCCTCCTCCACACTGGCCACCAGATCACACCATGTTGTGCCCCTGCTCAAAGCCCTGCTGTGGTTCTTCATTGCCTCATCAACAGTTGGACTTTTTTTTTGTTTTAATCACAGGTCCGCTTGAGAAGCTATAGCTTCTCTACTCATCCATTCACAAACCAAGTGCTCAACTTGATATGCAAGGCCTGGTTCCAATTGCCTGGTTCTCACCTGTCTCTTCAGATTCATCTCTCAACAGCTGAAGCCAATGTTGTGTGTCCTTGAATGTTTCACGCTTTCTAATGTTTCTGTGGCTTTAATCCTCTGTCCAGAATGCTTTTCCACTTTTGTATGTCTGATAAACTCCCAGGCATCCAATAGGATTAGCTCAGCCACCTCTCCTGTGAGAAGACTCACCAGACCCACAAGCCCAGGCTGGGCGCCCCAATACATTCAGTACCTCCTCGACCATAGCACCTGTTGGTCTTCCTGGACAGCCAGATGGGGCTGTGTTTGATATCTCCGTGTGGCTTCTTTGCACAGCACCCTGCCTGGCACAAGGGAGGGGCTCAGGAATTGCTGAAGGAAAAAGATTAGCAGGTCTTCCAAAAGCAGTTCTTGGTAGAACCACCTCTGTCCCCTCACTTCCTGTCTTCCCACATCCTTGCTGAGCTACAGACAGGAGGGGGTAACATGATCTGATTCAGGAGTAAAATGCTGGCCATCTTTCTCTCCTCTCTCAATATAAGATAGTTCTGAGCCCTGGCTGGGACTTCCTTGAATGGAACACAGCCTTGAGCAGACCGCCAAAATCACCCACTGGTGCCATCTATTGGTCAAAATTTAACTTTTTTCCTTAATTAAGGCTGCCAGGCAGTTGACCTTTGGTCACTTTAATTCCTGTCATCCATTCTGTTTCTGCTTGTAGGTAAAGTGGAATTTACCAGGTGCTAGCTGTATGACCTTGGGCAAGTTACTTATCCACTCTGAGCCTCAGTCTCCTCTCTGTAAATCGGAGAAAGTAATGATACTTCCTCTCGGGGTTGTTGTAAGGACTCAGTGAACTAATATGTAAAATATTTAGCACAACTCCTGGCACATAGTAAAAGCACACAATCAGTGGTAGTGTTCACAGAAATCATATTTGTAGTAGTGGTTATTATGAATTTTATAGCAGAAATGAGCTAACAGACTAGAGTCAGCTAATGACTAGTTTATTTAACTCACCACGGATTTGTCAGTCATCTCCACCTGATCTCTGGCACCATCTGATAGTTTACCAGTCAAAGCACCTTTGCAGTGTTTGTCCCTCCTTAAATAAACAAGGAAAGAAACAGAGGTCAAATGTGGCTTTCAGGCTCACTTTCACAGGTTTCCGGTCCTTTTTTCCCAGGAGAGAGGTTTCAAAACTTATTTTTTTGTGTGCTTTAGCAGGAACACCCTTCTTCTGAATTGAATGCAGAAGCTCAACAAACCAAATAAAGATGGATCTGCCCTGGTGGGAACCACAATGGGAGATACACGATTTCTAACTTTGGTGTCCTCTCTCTTGTAAATGAACCCTCTCCACCCTCTTTCTGGGAGGCACCTTCAGAGATCCCTAGATTGTGGGGAAGATTATTTGAAAACCACTATCCCAAGGGTTAAACAAAGATTGATTTGAAGTCGAAGGGGGATTAGTATTTTAACATGTCCAGTGTTCCGTTTAAAATCCTTGTTTTGGGTCCTAAGCTCCCAGCATTTCATAGCTCAAAAATTGTTCGAGTCTTTGTACCGTAGGTAGTAGGGGTTTAAAATCCCTGGAATCCCAATATCCTTGGTTTTAGGGTATTATATAGCATAGAATTACAAATCCCTAAATCCCCAGTGGCTTAAAAACCCTAAAACCTTTGGAGCAGTAATTCTTAACTCAGAATGAGCTCCTCTCACGTCCCCCTACCTCCCTCTTACTGCACATGCGCAGTTGTCAGTGGCAGCCATTTTGTGTCACTTCCTTCCCTCCCCGGCCCCTGCCCTGACATGGCTTCCAGTCCTCTTCCCCACACATGGTTGCTAAGTGACTGGAGTTCGCTATTCTGACTAATCAGAGCCCAGTGTGAGTTACTTTGTTATGGGCGTACCCAGTACTTGTAGCAACTTCAAATCTGGCACACAAACTCAGGGGCAAAAATCTGCAAAACTCCGCGTCCTTCCTCTGGCTCCACACCAGCTGGCCCCTCCTCGTGCTCCCTGCGTCCTTACCCCCACACTGATGCCTCCCGTTTCCCTCACAACCGTAACAACAGAGAGAGGGCACATCAGTTGAGTGTGAGGCTTCATTTGAAAGCTGGACCTTGAAGGATGAGCTCAGGTAGAGATGGAGAAAGAAGACGTTCCAGAAAGAAGTGGCAGTACGAATTCCTTCATTAAACAAATTTTTATTAAGCACCTGCTCTGTGCCAGGCATTAACATTGTAATGATTAAGAGCATGGGCTTTGGAGGCAGATGTACCTGGGTTCCAATCCCATATCTGCCACTGCTGATTCTATCAATCCACTCACTCCCCTCCGGTGTCAAGGTCAGCCCTCTGCTCTCAGCCCTCTCCCTACCATCTCTGTCGTCCTTTATTGTATCACAGACAGACAGACAGACACACACACGCTCGTTAAAAGAGTTGCCTATTTGCTCCTCAGTCTCTGGGCAAGGAAAGCCCCCTCCCCCACCCCAGTGAGTGTTACCTATCCCCCTCTCCCCCAACTGTACCTGTGTGTTGTCTACTGGGCATTTTGTCTCCTCTCCGCCCCTGGCCCCTGTTGTAAAATGGTGGCCAGTCCTCCTCCCAGTCCAAGTTGTTAGGTGGCCTGAGTTCACTGTTTGGACCTGTCAGGGGCCTGGTGTCGGTTACTAGGTCTTTGGTTTACTCCCCAGCTCGCGAGGCTTGTAGCAACCTCTACGCAAGCACACAAACCCAGGTAGAAAACCTGGCCAAGAGGGAGTCCTCAGGAAGCGGTAGCAGCACACTCAGCCAGGCACTTGCTACTCATGTTACATCCACGAGCTCCTCCGGTACTATGATCGCAGCCATCCTCGGGGACAGACACAGTTATTATGCCCATTTATGAATGAGGAAAACAAAGAGTTAGGCAGGCTTTTGTCCCTGGGTTTGTGTGCTGGTCTGGAGGTTGCTATGAGCCTGCCCAGCCGGGGGTAAGACTCAGTTACCAAGACCAGGCCCCGGACAAGTCATAACCCTGAGCACAGGCCACTTATTTTACAACAGGAGACTGAGGCGTGGAGACAAAGTCCCCACAGGATAACCACGCAGGCACAGTTTGGGGGTGGGGGTAGGAGGTGGTAACACCCACTGAGCTGAACGAGGGGGACTTTCCTGTCCAGAAGGGTCAAGGCAGCAGGGTGGCTGGGAGGGTGACAGTTACAACAGCTGACAGTGTTTGAGTCCTGACTACAGACTGGGTGCATGGCTACAAACCTTGCCTGGATTAACTGCTTTAGTATGACAACCCTGAGGGACAGGTAAAACTAGGGAAACTAAGGCTTAGAGTGTTTTTTTTTTAACTTGCTCTAAATTACCCAGCTGGTAATTCGTAGTGCCTTCTACCCACCAGGCACTTTACATGTATTATTTAATCCTCATGACAAGCCTGAGACATAAGTAGTATTGTTATCCCCATTTTATAAATGAGCAAACTGAGGTTCAGAGAGGTGAAGGAATCGGCTCAAGGTCACACAAAGAATCAATGGCTGAGCCAACATTTGAGAGGTGACAGCACTTGCCCCAGGTTACGCCAATGATAAGTAAGTAGCAGGACTGGAATTCCTGTCTGTCTCATAGCAGAGCCCCAGGGCTTCCAGGAGGTGGAATCCACAGGGCTCGGTGAAGGATGAAGTCTGTGGGAGGGTGAGGGAGGAAAGGTTTCAGTTCCAGCTGGCTAGGAAGACCCCCCAGGCCACGGAGAGCTCAGGACCGCTGAAGGGTGTCACAAGGGAGGGCCGTCTGGGGGCCTCCTGCCGGGCAGTGGCAACCTCTCACAGAGCCTGGGCTCTTTGGGGTCCTGGCCTAGCAGCGGCCAGGGGCCGATGAGGGACTTCTGTTCCCACCCCTCAGCGCTGTGCTGCCTCTGAGTGGACTAGCCCTGGCTGGGCAAGCTTCCTTCTGGCTGGACAGTCTGGGCCCAGAGGGAGGAACTACCAATTACCCAGCTCTCCTGAGATGCGCCAGGCACTGCGCTCAGCACCACACACGCTCTATCCCGAACAAGGCTCAGCAAACCCCAGGACTGGGGGGAGTGCTGTCCTCATGCTACAGATGGGAAACGGGCTCTGAGAGGTGAAGGCACAGTCAGGAAGTGGGGCAGCCGGGGGAGAGAGTCCCGGCTCTTAACCACTCGGCTCCTCCCGCCCTCCACTCCTTCCCCCTGAGAGTCCTGTCACAGCAGGCAGCTTGCCTGCCGTCCCGTGGCCTGCATGGAAGAAAAGCCCTTAAACTGTCATGCAAAGGCACTTCTAGCCCCACCATGGGGGACAACTGGGGACTGGGGCCAAGTGTGAATTAAAAGGAATTGAGGGAAAAGCCAAGAGCAACCTGGAGTCAGGGTCTGGGTTCTTCCAGAAGTCTTCCAGCCCTGGGCGAGAACAGCCAGCTCCCACGTTCCCTAGCAATTCAGCCGGTGTCCGTTAACGGTAGGGCAGGCAGCGCCCCCTGGTGGCTGAGCTCTGAAATAGGCACAAGATGGGGAGACCCGCACGCCCAGAGGATTCTATGGCCAGCAATTTAGTGCCAGGCGGTTATGGGGACAGGCTCTGGAGTCAGACTCGACCTGGGTTTCAAATACTGGGCCTTTGCTAGCTAAGTGATGGTGGGCAAAATAGTCTCTAAGCCTCGGTTTCTCCATCTATAAGATAGGGATGGTAGTAACAGTAATTTCACAGGATAATTGCTAGGATTAAATGAGATAATACATGTCAAGGACTTAGCAGAGTCCTTGGCACATTACAGATGTGAGATAAAAATGTGTGTGTAGTGTGTGTGCACACGCGTATACATATGTGTGCATATAGTATATAATCATTTTCCTTTTTTGACACAAGCTACCATTTTAGTAGTTACATCTTTGACTCCCTGTAACTTCACTATCTAGCTCTCTGAGGTCCCTGGGGTCCCCAAGCCCACTGTCTTGCCTCAAGGGAGGCACTGTCAATACACCTAAGGCTTGTGTGCGAGACACTGGCTTTTCTCCATGCATAGTTTCAAGAGTCTTGGACTGCACATCCTTGTCCTTCACTGGCCTGTGAATGTTAGTAAGCTTGCTTTGCACGCGTGCTGGGCTCTTTCTGTGCTTCAGAGCAGCCTGACCTCTGTGATCGCATTTGAATCTCTCATTACTCCCCAGGAGATAGTCCCATTTTTCAGTGAGGAAATTGAAGATGATGGGAAGAGAAGTCACTTGCTCAAGGTTGCACGGCAAGTCAGTACAGGAGTCAAGACTGGATCCCAGAATCTTGTGTTGAGTCCATTGCCTTCCTACCATCCCTAGCAATCATCCAGGGCCTGAGCTCTGGCGGAACATGAAGCATCTATTACGCAGGATGCAGCTTGTTGTTTGGAATTCACATCACTGCACTCTGACAGTGGGTTTCCTGCTTCTACCCGGGCCAAGGCTGTCTCCCTTGTAAACTGTCAAACTGTGTTCTTTTCCTCAAAGAAATGACAGCAAGTGACTACGACCGGTGACCCAAGACAGCCACATCTCCAACACATGCCAAGAATGAAATGTCAGATGACAGGTTTGAGGAGAGATGAACATTATCTCCCCAGCCAAGCTGCAGGCACTGCTGAGAAATTAACTGCTGTCCCGTACTCACAGCCAACTTGATTTAGCCATTCTGCTCATGTTGGACAGAGCCGTCAAGGGCTCAAAAGGGCAACTCTGCCCTGAGTCAGGATGAAGATTGGGAGGTGTTGATGTGTGTCATCCATGCGGGTCCTGACAGCAGCACCTGTTTGCAGGCATGAAGGGAAGCAGTATGATAATAGTTCTCAGGGTCCCTTGACGTGACTATGGTGGGGAGAGAATGCAGGCTTGGGTGTCAGTACCAGAGGCTGGGCTCCTCCCATTCCGACACTCTGGCAACAGCATGAACCCTGCTGAGATAACATATCACTGAGCCCACAGACCGCCTCCTCAGGCCCTATGTTACACAGAAACCCTGGCAAGCTTGGTTCTGCCACAAGAGGAATCATGTTACTTCCCCCTGGAGTACAGGATCTCTGGGTGTCACTGAATTTCTCTTTCTGCTGTTACCCGCTCTTCACTCTGTCATCACCATGGCAACGCGAGAGGGAGCCAGCCTCGAAATCAACTCCTCCCCAGCAGACATATGTGGTGTAGCAGCAAGTACACGCTCTCTAATGTGAGGGAAGGAGAACATTTTTAACCCTCTCTCCGTGCTTCAGCCTCGGTCCATGGTGAAGAGCAAATTCTATCACCTACAATTCTGGTGTTTGATAAACCTCTTTCTGAGACTTTATGGCACATGAGTTGCTAATCTGATTGGTCTGAGATGAATTACTAGGCTACATCTCGCCACCGAGCAGGGTCATCACGGTGAAAAGCACCATACATCAGTGACTGTATGTTGTTTTTACCCACTCCGGATGATTAGGTCAGGCTGCATTTGTTCTGAAGACCTTAGCGTCTCAGATTCAGAGGGAAAGGAGTAGCTTAAATTGCATTTTCCAATCCATTTGTCAAACCAGAGAACCCGACAACAGAAAGATAGAAAGAGGGGAAGAGGGGTTACCAAGCATATGCTGCGTTCTCGAATCAAGCTGTTGTTAATGACACTTGCTTGCTGTTCTAATTGCTCCCTGTGAATATAGCTTTGTCAGTGGAAAGGCTGGAAGAGAAGAAGGGGGACAAGTGGGATTCAGGCATGAGAAGACCCCCTTGAACCCACAATACCTAAGAAGGTTTGCCCAGGGTCAGAGTCTCATCCCAGCCTATGTCTACGCTGGACAGAGAGGGTGTATTTGTTTAATTCCCTCACCTTCCCCTGATCTCTGAGGATCTCGGGTCAGGGTGGGAGGGCAAATTCAATTTTAACTCAAATTTCATATTGAGCTTCTAGTTGTGTGTAGCTCTTTCACGGACACTCAGAAGTGACGGGATTATGTTGTGAAACTGTGACCCTGGGAGTTTTGCCTTGGGCTAATGGAACATTTCCCCTGCTCAAACAGATCCATGGGACTTTGTTTAATTATCAAACCGCTTTTGGAAAATCAATGACAATTTCCATAGGTAAGAAAGGTTTAAAATAAAAATCAATTCTTTCTGAACTATCAGATTTTATTAATAGTGAATATTTTCTGGGGTGAGAGCAGTGTTGTGGGAAGGAAAGGGGACTGGAATCACGAGACTTGACTCAGGTACTTGTTCAGGTTCTGTCATTTATTATCTGTAATATGTCGGACAAGATTTCATTTCCTCATCTTGAAAATGGGGACAGTCCTTAGCCTGTCAACCTCTTAGGTTTGTTGGAAATGAGGTTTGAGTGGATAGTTAAATGATGAAACCACTCTGAAAATTGTAAAATGTTATATACATTTGGATTTTAATAAGCACTGTGAGAGGAACCTCAGTAGAATAGCCTGCCTTTCGAAATGCAGGCACAAGCCCCTGAAATTTCTGGGAGAAAACCTTGGAGACCTGGCATAAAAGCTGTTCAGGTAAATTACTATAGGAGCTGAGGCTCGTGGCTTCATTCCTTGAGGGAACTGAAATATTTCCACTTTTTTGTCTGCCCAACTTTCCTGGATACTCTGTTCCTAATTACTTGGAGAAGCTGTCCAAGAGGCTCTGTACACAAAATCGTGGATATGGGAGCAGTAGCTTTGCTTGAATTGACAGGAGTGGTGAATTTTGGTAGTTGCCACTGGCAGTGGCTTACAAAATCCTTAGTTCATGCTATTTCTCCGTACCTAGGCTGCCTGTGCATTTGAGTAAAATGAACATATTATGCCACTCTGAATGTACTCAGCATGTTAGGAAAATGGATTCCCCCCGCCCCACTAGAAACCACATTAAGGACTCACACTATTTAAATTCCAAAAAGATACCAGAAATTCTTTTTAAATTCTCCAAAATGGTGGAAAATTTACAAATAATCTATAAAAGAATGACCACAGGCACAAGAACAACACTAAACTGACTAAAAAGTTTGCTGAAACATAAAAAGTAAAATAAAACCAGAGTCATGGGAATGAAAATAGAATTATTAAAAGTATCACATGGAGAATAATATATGGAGAGTGTGGACTTGTGGAAGGACGTGAACTTGAGCGATCAGCTTCAAGAAAAAGTTAGGAAAAGTCCTGGGGACCAGTGAGATGGCAGATGTCCATGTGCTCCTTGATATGGCCTTTCTCTCCTATAACCTCACAAATCTTGAGGAAAAATACAAAAATCATCATGTGCTTTTTGGGTTTTGATTAATTTTAGAAGATGTTGAGCAGGGTGGGGTTTGGGGCCAGGTTCTGATTAGAGGCACCAGAAAGCCTGTTGTGCATTTAGAAACAGAGAAAAATTTCAGAGACACACAAGAAAATAGAGACAAAATCACAGAAAGAACTCTGAGTTTCCTGTGATCCTGGAATTGGGGTGCAAGCCAAATATACTAAATCTTTGATGAGGGCTAGGGTAGACATGGTGGCTTGGTGTTCAACTCCATTCCACCTTCATACTAAGGTGTCATCATGTAATGTAGTTGCTAGAAAGTACACACACACACACACACATTTTCCAGACTTCCTTGCAGCTGAGATTCTGAATATGATTTAGTTTCAGCTGATCAGATGCACAAGCATGAGATTGGAAAGGTGTAACATGGCTTTGGCTTCATTTCTGCCACCAAACACAGGAGTTGAGATGTGTAGTTATTTTCTGGGAGGGTTAACAGAGGTCCCAGGGGCCAGTCATTAACTACGTGGGAGTCAGCAGGCAGTGCATTTGGCACCCATTTTCGCTGGTGCAGCTTGAACTGTACGTGGCATGTTTCTGCAGCTGGTAGTGGTAGTAATGGCTTCCAGATTGTGGTAATAGTAACAAGGTTCCAGAGCCAGAAATTTCTTGACTATATGGAGATACAGCAACGCTCTTTGATGGCTTGGTTTTGTGTAGCCTTGAGAATCATTCTTGAAAGCTCAACACAGCATGTTTCTTCAGCCCTCCTGAACAATTCTACACACCATTTGATACTCTATAATAAATTGCTTCCTCCTTAGACTAACTTGAGTGGCTTCTGTCCTCTGAAACTGAACCCTGATCAATGAAGGATGTAGTACCTACCACAAGTGCTCAAAGGTGATAGTGTTTCAAGAAAATGGGAAACTGGAATCGATTAGATAGCCTGATTAGATTCGAAAGCAGTGATAAGTCTGTTAGTATTTGAAGATGAGATGCTGGTGGTTGATGACACATAATGGCAAACCAACCGAATTCTTACTGGTGTGCATCTACAATGAAGTGCCTATTGAAGGCAAGGCTTGATGGACTAGGTAGCTGCTCCTACAGATTATTTTGGCAGCAAGAACTATGGAGTAGGATGACTTCAAACTGTGCTCTACACATTTAAGAAAGTGGCAATCTTAGGATTTAAATTCCCAGCTCAAGAAACAAAACAAGTTTCTATTCTCTTAGCTCTTGTTGACATAGAGCTGTCATAGCTGAAAATTAGTCTTACCTTTTGGGTTTTTGAATTACAATATACATTAAACTCACAGCCTTGTCAGGGGTCACTTTTGTGAAAGTAAGAGCATTTATTTGGTTTGAGTGAGTACCTCTAGAATAGAAATTAGGCTATTTGGGTGAATTCAGATGACTCTAAGTACTTCACCAATGAGCCTTTGCCTGTGGAAGCATCCCTGGTTTGATGAGGTTGGCCCTGTTTTGCTTGAATGTCCTAAAGTTACTTTGCAAGGAAATGTCAATTTTCCTCATGTGCCATCCCTACTACCTCTCTTTGCTTCCAGATCTATAACTAGAGTTAGATCACAGTATGCTCCAAGGAGACAAATACAAGTCTGAGCTGGAAGGAGGAAATTGAGAAATTTTGCTAGTTTATCATGGCAGAAATTTGGAGAACATGTGTGGGAATGTATTTTGAGGATGCTATACCGTGGAAAATGTAACTTTAGATTGAGTTAAATATATCAACACCTGAATACTTACCAGAGATTCTGGATTCAATTACTAGCTTGCACAATTGGAAGTGGTTCTATTTACTTGGTTGATTGAAGTCAAGGCTGAAAATTAGCCCATATTAAATGAAGTTGATATACCAGATATCCTTAGTATAATGTAGAGGAAGTACTCCAAAGACTTAAGGAAATAGGAACATTGGAATACATTTATGATACATGACCCACTCATCTACATCCTAACCAAGTCCCCCAGTAGGACCTAGGGGATGTTCTCTTCCCCAAGACATGGAAATATACATTGATGAGAGGAGCCCTATTACTCTTGGAACATGCTACAGTGGTAGTCTTCAGTAGACCAGAGATAGCGGTGATGGATGCTGCCACTGAAAGGAACTTGTTCATATCAATGAGAACGATGAGATCTTAGAATGGAAGGGACCAAGCAGCAACACTCAATGACCAGAGACAGGGTTGAGCGTGGGTTGAACGACGGAAGCATGGCCAGAGAAGTTATCTGAATGTTTTGACCCGCAGAGAAGTTTGGTAATGGCTAATTGTTCTTCAGATCCCTTAGCTGGAATTAGATGAGCAGTCTACTAATTCTTCACTTCGTCTGTATATCCAAAACGTTTCTGTCTGGTAAATAAAGATCTAATTTGAGTAACTATGGTGGAGATTCATGGCCTCTCACCTAAGTCTGCCGACCTGAATCAGTTCACACACCCAGAGGCCCTGGGAGGGAAAGCCAGGTACCACTGAGGAAGAACTCAGCAATACCATAAGCATGTGTTGTAGACTTTCTTCCTAGCTTTCCTCTTTCCTTCTTCTAGTGAGAGGGGCTTGTGGTTGCTTACTGGGGTAGCCAACACTGGGCAACTGGAAACACTCATACTTTCCAGAAATTATTGGATACTGACTCTGAATTCATATTCGTCTAGGGCTGGTGGCAAGGAGGTTGGGTTGGGGGAGCATTTAGAACACAACGGTCATCCACTGGTCAGAGCCAGGGCTTATGGAGTTAAGAAACATAATTTTATCCTGAATCCATTTGCACTAGGTTCAGTGGATCTGCAAATGCATTATATGGTTCTTAGTTTATGAATGAACATTTGAAACAGCAATACTCAGCAACTGGCAGATCTATCACATTTGCTCCCTGACCAGTACAGTAAGGGCTATTTATGGTAGAAAAGGCCAAGTAGAATTCAGTGTACCTGTCAATACTGTATCCCCAGGGGAAATCACAGAGATGAATGCCCACCAAAGAGCTGAAGGATGTGTGTGTGTATGGGAGGTGGGAGGTGATTTCTATTATATCCTCATTTCAACTTGCCTGTCTGACCTGTGCCAAGATGTATGCAGGTCTTGGAGAATGACAGGTGATAATCAAAATTTAATAATTAATAGCAAACAGGATTTTTTTTAAAGCTAGATAAATCATAAGAAACTATAGAACACTAGCAACACAAAGATCTTAAAAGCAGCCACAAAGAATAAGACATTACCTGCAAAGGAAGACAAGTCGAATTAGAAGCTAGGAAATCTACTGCTTGGTGCTTCTGGGAGGGGAAAGAAAATGTAGTTCTGATGACAGAAATGGAAGCTGCAGTATAATGTGAGATTAAGGATACAATGCCCTTCTGCCAGTGACTGTAAGCCTAGGAATATAGCTACCAGGATAATCTGCTTGCCTTGCCTCGAGGGATTGTGGCCAGGCTCCCAGTGTCACATGTTATCAATCTTACTTTAGATAGCCAAAGAAATGGATTCTGGCTGGCAAAGCAGAAAAAGACTTTATTGAACTGTTGGGCTCACAGATCCATGAAGCTCCTCCCACCCAAAAAAGGAGGATGTAGTCTAGGCATCCAAAGGTACTTTTAAGTCCTACTTCAGAACCAAAGTGTTGATGTGAAGATGCCACTCCTGCCACCAGAATGCATTCTCCATTTTCCCTCCTGATCTGCTATATATTGAGAAATTCCAGGCAGAAACATCTGATTGACCAATCCTTGGTCATGTTGCTACCAGGGGAGGAGATTCTGGGAAAGCAAAGATCTGGTCTTTTGTATGATGGGCAGAAAACTGATGACTGGTTGTTAGGGGTGGGGAGAGAGTGTCACTGTGAAGGGATGGCATGAGAGGTTTTTGGTGATAGAACTGTTCTGTATTCTAATTGTGGTGATGGTTAGAGGAATATACACCCATGTGTACACCAAAATTCACAGATGTGTACACCAAAAAGAAGTTAATTTATTGAATGATAATTTATAAACACCCCCCAAAAAACACCACTCATGGCCTCATGACCAGTTGAAGAAATGAGGGCTATAGTAGCTACTCATCGTTTCTCCCTTTCTCTTTTAGGTACATAATCATATAAAATTGATTTATGTGACAGATGACTGGATTAAGAAGTTGTGGTATATATATGCAATGGAATACTACTCAGCCATAAAAATGCCATTTGCAGCAGCATGAATGGACCTGGAGATCATCATTCTAAATGAAGTAAGCCAGAAAGAGAAAGAAAAATACCATATGATATCACTTATATGTGGAATCTAAAGTAAAGACACAAGTGAACTTATTTACAAAACAGAAACAGACTCACAGACATAGAAAACAAACTTACGGTTACCAGGGGGGAAAGAGGGTGGGAAGGGTGGGAAGGGATAAATTGGGAATTCGAGATTTTTAGATACTCACTACTATATGTAAAATAGATAAACCACAAGTTTCTTCTGCATCACACAAAGAATTCAATATCTTGTAGTAACCTATAATGGAAAAGAATATGAAAACCAGTATCTGTATGTATATGTATGACTGAAACATTATGCTGTACACCAGAAATTGACACATTGTAAACTGTACTTCAATAAAAATTTTTAAAAATAAGAAATCAGAAAAAAATAAACCATTTATGCCCTTTTCCTCTACAATTTTATATAAGGTGAGTAGATGATAATTAACTTTTTTTCAGTCCACATGTTACAGAATATCAAGATGGGATTGAGACTGAGTTAGGACGGACGAATGGACATTACCTCTCGATTGATTCAAGTAACCAACAGAAACTTGGGTTTTCCCTTAGGAGTGAGGATTTGTGCATTTTTGTTGGTATGAAGGAGATTTGTCATGATAGGCAGCAGCATGCTATTAACACTATTAGCCGTTATGCAGAAGTATGGGAAGAAGGGGGTGCTGCACAGGAAAAGAGGTGGATACATAGGTAGGTGCTTGTGGTCGACAGACTCTACTGTGCACACCTGTAATCCCTGTCTCCTGATGTTCATGCCCTTGTGTAAGTCTCTCCCCTTGAAAGTGGGCGGGACCTGTGACTTGCCTTTAACCAACAGATTACAGCAAAGGAGATATGTCACCACTGTTAGATTATAAGACACTGTCCTGCTGGTAGAATATATATTATGTATATAAGAAATTACATATACATATACACACACACACACATAATACATATATACATAATGTATATAAGACACTGTCCTGCTGGTAGGCTTGCTTTAGAGACTCTCCTTGCTGGATTGATGAAGGAAGTGGCCATCTGGGGGAAGCCCACATGGCAAGGCTGGGTAGCCTGAAGAAGCTGAGGGCAGTTGCGGGGAGCCTAGCAAAGCCTCTAGGAGCTGGTGGGGTGGCATTAGCCGACTATCTGGAAGAAGGTTGGGCCTCCAGACCTATAACTATATGGAAATGAATTCTACCAACAGCCTAAGTGAGCTCTGAAGTAGATCCTTTCCCAATTAAGCCTCCACATGAGAGCCAGCTTAGTTGACACCCTGGTTTTGCAGCCTTGTGAGATCCTAAGCAGAGGATACAGCTAAGCTGAGCCCAGAGTCCTGACCCATTGAAATGGTGAGATAATGGGTGTTGTGATCATTTGTTGCAGAGCAATAGAAATCAAATACGTTGCTCAGTGTTCATTCCAGCCTCTCAGCGTGCCATCCTGTACTGCAGAGGCTAAAAAGCAAAGAGCACATTTCCCAGATTCCCTTGCAACTAGGATTCTGGATATATTATGGGCCAGTCAGATGCACACTCATGAGACTTAAATGGCAGAAGGGAAATGGAGGCTATGCTTATGCCATTTCTGCTGGTAAACGTGGTTGTGAAGATGTCTGGTTGTTCTACTGCAATATAGTCACTAGACTGGGGGTGCTGAGAGGCAGGATGCTTGGCATCTATTTTGCTGGTATAAATCATAGCAGGTGGAGCGTACTTCTGGAGATAGCAGCTGTAGTGTTGGCTTTTCATCATGGCAGTAGAAGCAGCAGTTTCCTGATTGCAGAAGAATTAGCAACTCCCTTGGTGGCCTGGTTCTGTGGTATAGCTTTGGAAGTTGTTCTCAAAAGCTCAATTTAGAGTCAGTCCTCTTGATAATTCTGTAAGCCACTTAATGTCTGGCAATAAATCTTGTCCTGCCTAAACTAATCAGGGTGAATTCTGTTCTCTGCAACTGAACCTTAACTAACACAGGAGGGAAGTCCTTAAGGGATAACTGAGTTAAGTAGAAATAAAAAGATGTCATCATAATGATAGTAAGATCTTTAAGTAAGCCATTTTTCATGTTTATTATAACAGATTTATAACATTTATTTTTATAAAGACAAGTAAAGCCACCTCATAACATTTAATGTATAAGGTATAATGCACTGGTTCAGTGTGACACAACTATGTAAAATTTTAAATATTAAGAACAATCCATTTGCTTAACAAGGTAGCAACTACAAAACTATGTGTTCAGCTTATTTCTCCTTCAGACTCAGAAAATAAATGTCTCTTTAACTTGCATTTATAATATTTCTGCAACTCAAAAATCTCTTTAGGTATTCAATTTTAATTAATCTAGGCTAAAATACAATACTAAGTAATCTTCAATATTTTGATTTTAAAGTCATATCAAACATTAACATATGATCTTAAGGAAGTATCTTTTTTGTAAATACAATTGACAAATATTCAACAAAGTATGTGCAATAGTGCCTCTGTATATAAGCATAGAACCTTGGGTTTTTAGAGCTACTGTAGTGTAATTGAACAATCACTGCTTAATAGCTGATGTGTGATAGTTCACATATAAACTGCTCACTCTAAAACATGTACATGTTTCAGGCAAATCATTTCTGAGAAAAGGCACAGATGCTTATTTACCAACTATCTCTTTAAGTGGTAATCTCCTTGAAAAGATGAGGTTGACAAAATAATTTTAAAGACACCACTAGTAAGTGTTTGGCCAAGCCAATTTGTAAAATTTTCAAAAAGTCAACTTGAAAATTCTTGAATCTCTCTGAAAATCTCTCTTGAAAATATTCTTGAATATTCCGTGCTGATGAGGCCCTCTGTGTTAGGCCCTGTTCATGGTGGAATCTTGCCAAAGGCTCACTATACCAATTCTTTTCCAAAAACGGAGACTTCTTGGGTCATTCTAAAGGATGTCTGCCCTTTCACTGTTTCAAATCTGAAAAGACAAAAGGCTTTAAAACCAAAGTCTTTTTTTGAAGAAAGAAGTTCCAGTGGATGGCTTCTTCCCATAATTTCCTAAGTCAACTGATTAATAAATTGCTCTTGTCAGAAACAGCACAGAAGACTGGACGAGTGAGTGTGTGTGTTTTCTTTAAAGTGCTAACAAAACCCATTATCTCTAAATGAACTTTCATCGTAATGACTGAAATATAAGCAGCATAAAGTATATAGAAATTAGACATCTAAATCAGATTGATCACGACTTTTTAGACAGATGCCGGAAACTCTATACATCATCTTAATGATCATTACACACAACTACAGGCACAACTTGGATGTTGCAGGTTCAGTTCTGGATCACCTCAATAAAAGTGAGTACTGCAATACAGCGAGTCACATGAATTTTCTGGTTTCCCAGGGCATATAAAAATTATGTTTGACACTACAGTATAGTGTATTAAGTGTGCAATACCATTATGTTTAACAAAACAATTAAACACTGCTTAATTAAAACTGCTGTATTGCTAAAAAGTGCTAACCATCACCTGAGCCCTCAGTGAGTCTAACAGTAACATCACAGATCACTGATCACAGACCATCGTAACAAATATAACAATAATGAAAAAGTTTCCAACATTGCAAGAATTAACAAAATGTGACAGATGCAAAGTGAGCAAATGCTATTGGAAAATTGGCACTGATAGACTTGCTCAATGCAGGGTTGCCATGAGCCTTCAGTTTTCAATAAAACTAGTATCTGTGAAAAGCAATAAAGCAAGGTGCGATAAAACAAGGTATGCCTGTATCCTTTATGAATTTGCCAGACTGATAGAATCATTCAGTCTCTCTAATGTAACTTAAAATACGACTGGTGAGAATCCCAAATCTGAAACTAGAACCGAAGCAGTCATAAGTACTCTTAGACAAATGCCACAAACAGCAGTGCTCAGAATTTCAAGTAATTTTTCAGTCTAATGAGAGATCTTATACACAGCTAATTGTACTGTGCGTTAATCCTTCTGAAGTGGCTGGCTTTAGACAGCTCCAATCCAAATCCAATATTGTTCTTCCTTATATCAGCCCAGAGTTTTGATTTCTTTATTTTCATCAGTAACAGAGCTAGAAGTGTGAGTCAGCAGCTTCTGAACTGCTCAGGTAGGGAGAATGTAGAAGTTACTTAAAAACCATTTATTATCAGAAGACTGAATGAGATTAACTTTAAAAAGTTAATATTATTTCAGTTAGATAACTTGAAAATGAGATTCCCATATGGCAATCTTCTAGATAATTGATTAAGGCTATAGACCTAAGAGCCTGCTTTCTAAAGCATTCTAACAGAACTGGGGCAATTTGGAAAGTAGGATTTATCAATATGACAAGTCAGCATCACTAATATGCAAACATAACACCACATTTTCAAAAATCATTAGTAATTCATATGTAAAAAGCAGCACAAACTAGTAATTTCCTTACTAAAAGTGGGGTGGTGGTGCCCTCTGGTGGCAATATTTAGCATACTCCCCGATATTGCTCATCTTGTGAAATATAAAAAGTGTATTTGTATTAGAGAATATCAAAATTGAGTATTACCACAAAGGAATGAATCATTGTGCTTCCAAGTACCTTTTTTTAAAACTTCAAACACATTGGTAACAAGATAAATCCTTGATCTCTACTCCCAGGAATCAAGCTGACAGCTACAAGAACCTTGGTAAACTTGTCTATAATAGGCAATTCCTGTTAAGAGACTTGCATCTTGGTTCTAGAACTTAGTTGAGAGGTTTTTGCATTTTCTAGTTTAGCTTTTACATCTATGGGTTTCTCAAAAAACTTTACCAATGCTGGTTCATTCAACAAAGATGCAAGAATCTGTTCAAATGCAAATGACCACTGAGGGTCTTCCCTGAGAGAGGAGGGCTCTTTCTCCAAGTGACTCTCTCTTCGCCCCTCACTGGATCCTCCGGAAGCACCGACTGCACTAGAGAGTCCTTTGGCTGATGACTGAGGGCTTTGTAGTTTTCTTCCCACTTCTTCCATCCTGAGCAAAAGGCTGGTTACAACAGCAATGGCCTGATACAATGACTCTTCATCAGGGTCCTCATGAAATAAGTTATATAGAGTCTTTGAAAACTGGATAAATTGTGACTAGAAGACACAAGTTAGAAAAATCACACGATATTAGATTTAGCAAATATAAAGAGAACTTAGAAGTGAATAGTCTTCTATTAAGAATTTGTACCATATAACCTTCACCACGGAAGTTATAAGAACTGATGATTAATCCCCAAATAAATCTTGGTTCTAGAAAGATGGGTATGAACCATGAAAGAAAATTCCACTAAGCCTTCTCATTTATTGCCTAATAATAGAAAATCATATACATATATTACATATACAATAATTCCTGGACAATATCTGCCAACATTCCTTCAGTGTTAAGTGGTATTTCTGACTAGGCAAAGTCTCACATTTCCTTACATGGAAATCATTCATTCATTAACCAATCTTATTGAACAGATTGGGAATGAGTTCCCCTGATCTCCCCAAAAAGACAGAGTGGGCAGCACAACTAGGATGACTTAAATTTAAGGAAGAATGTTTGGGGACCTATCTAGTACAAGGTAGCTCTAAGGAAGGAGCCCATTTGGCCATGTTTCTCTTTAAAGGCTAAGGTGGAGCCCAAGTAGAGAAATAAACTGGACTGTCTGCTAGTTGACCCTAGATATTTCTAGAAGCTATTTGTCAATTAAGAAAAAAAATTATTCCAACACAAAAGTCCTATAAATCAATCATCCTACTAGAAAGGGTTATCTATAAATAAAAAGCAAATAAAAAGATATAAAAATATATGGTACCAAACTTTTAAGTTTTATTTCTCTTTCTTCCTTAGTCTGTAGTACTGTTTGTTTATTAGAAATTTAGAATAAATATATCATGTTGATTAATTATTTAAAAAGTACGTACTCAACTATCAAATTAGCCCATCGAGAAAAACTAAATTATTTCATATTTCTCATTTTGGTAAAGTTGTGGGAATCCTCAGTATCTACACCAAAAGATTTTAATTAAAAAATTTAATTTAAAAACCTGTTTTGAAACTCTAGATGCATTTGTGTTTAAAGAAGAAAATAATTTAAAAATTTACTCCCATTCTTTTATGCTCATCTGAAACTTACAGAGAGAATACAAAAATTATTTATTTTTATAACAGCATGTTAGCTATTTTATTTTAGATCTGGATACACCCACATTCATTAAAAAAAATCTCACAAGAAAACAAGGATTTTTCTTTGAAAATACTATACCTGATTCATTCTTGGTAAATCCTTAATGTTTTCTTCTTTTTTTAAAAGCTCATCTTGCCACTGACTTAGATATGCTTGAATATCAACTTTTCCTTTTCCTGAATGAGGGGAATAAAACCATTTCATAATGAAAATTCAACTATATTTTCCTAATACCCGAAAAGAACAATTATGATTGAAAGATATTTCATTGAGATATAAAACTCTACTTTTGTTTTACTCCAGAATTTGATCTGACTAAACTTTTTATTTCACTCATTGACTCTCAAAATACATACTCCACTTCCATTCAACCAAAACCTACTTTTGAAAGGTTGGGGACTAGGGAAGATGTGAGTAGAGAGGGAGAATACATTTTAGATTAAACAGTGCACCCTGGCTTGATGATGTAAAGCTCATGTAGACTTTCTCATGCATCCCACTAAGTTTAAAATAGGTTGGTTCTATATGATGTTCTTAATATGCAGATACCAAAGTGGTCTATGGTGGCTCTTTTTCAAAAATTCAAAACAGTACTTATTCATTCATTTCTTTGAATAGTTTAATTATAATGTTATTAATGTGACTTTATTACTAATAATTTAGATCTCTTGAAAAACTAGGATATACTGAACAACCTGGTGAAGTTGGCATATTTAAACAGATCTTCAGCAATTCCTTATTTTTAACTAAATATTACTCAAAAACACAGGAAGAATGATGGACTTCTGGAGAACAATCTGACAGCCTCTATCAAAATATTAAATATGCACATTCTTTGTGACCCAGCATTCTCATACCTCTATTAATTTATCCTATCCTAAAGAAACAGGTACAAAATTATCCTAAAATGTAAGTATAAAAATGTTTGTTGGAGCATACATTGCAGTATAATTAATTGGAAACAACCTAAATGTTCATCAATATTGAGCTAGTTACTGAAATAATTGATGGTACAACCAAATAGTGGAATACTCTGTACCCATCAAAAAGACAGATCCAAATGTACTGACATGAAAAGATGTTCTTGATATACCATAAAATCAAAAGAGCAAATTGCAGAAGAGTTTTTATGAAATGTTTCTTTTTTTAAAAAAGAGAGAGATGTCTACTTATATTTGTTTATACATAGAAACAGGTCTAGAAAAAATATGGACGAAATGTTTTCATGTTTACTTCAGGGTGAGGTTGGGGGCGGGTATGAGGATTTCAGTACATTTAAATTTCTTTTATAAAGATTACCTATTACTTATGTAATTAAAGTAAATATTTTCAGAATAATAAAATTAAATTAATATGGGTCATATATTATTATATTTTCTATAACTTCTAAGACTATCAAGAGAAGAAAGAATAAATTGTGAAACTAACACAAAGGAACTGAAAAAGCTCTCAGGACAAATCAATAGACTTTAAAGGGAATCCATGTTTCCCTTTTGTGTAGTTAACCCTATTTACAAAAACAGTAACTTAAACTAAATGATAACTCCTAGATCATATACCTTTTTCAGGGCTTTTTTTTACTGATTCTGCTTCCTTCTCCTTTGCAGGCTTGGAAACTAGAGGAAAAGAGGACAATCACATTTTGTAAAATATGTAACAAATACCTTTTGAAAATAAAATAATATCTTATATAAAGACTTATAAGCACGTGTTATTTTCTTCAATTCAGCAAACCAATTATAGCTAATCTGACCTCCTATCATTAGAAGACAAAGTATTAAGAACTTTTACAAGAACACTGAGGAAAAATCCGTATGAAAAAAAATCTTAGAAGGAAATATATCAAATATTTATTGGTATACATTAATAAATAAATACAATTTATTTCTAGGTGGTATGTGGTTATTTTCTTCCTTATGATTTTCTTCAAATTAAATTGTATTACTTCAGTGGGGAGGGTATAGTCCAAGTGGTAGAGCGCATGCTTAGCATGCATGAGGTCCTGGGTTCAATCCCTAGTACCACCATTAAAAAAAAAAAGAATTAAAAAAAATTGTATTACTTCTACTACTAGGATAAAAACATACCGGAAGTGAAAAGCCTGAGCTACTAGTCCTGACTGTGGTAAAACCTCACTGAAAAATCTTGCACAAGTCATGTCTCCTTTCTGGGCCTCAAGTGCCCTCTACATAATTAAGGGACTTGACTAGATGATTGGTAAAGGTCTCTTCGAACTTAATGTTCAAACACTAACATAGAGTAATCATAAACATACATTAAAAAAGACATTCTTCTATAAGACATTCATATTTATGAAAAAGGAGCAAGAGACACAAAAATAAGCTTGTAATACTTCTCAATTATGTCTTGAGACAGACTCATCCCTGTCTCCCATACCTACAGTGATTTATATTAAGTATTCACTGTTTGAATAATAGCTATGATCTTCAATCATCAAAGATTCTATTGTCTTCATTGCATTTTAACAAAGCATGAAGAACAGTCAGATACATTTTAGAAATTTATGCTACAAAGGTAGAAATAAAATGCATTTTCTTTCTAATTCTCCAATAAGTAAGAAATTCCATAAATCACAACCCAAAATGTAGTTTAGTTAACCAGCCAAATATTCATGGCATACTTACCATGCATTTAGGGCTGGGCTAAGTGCTATGACAGCACAAAAGAAGTATAAGGTATAATTAACCCAAATTTTACTAGTGGTAGCTGGGTAAAGAATATTTAAGCCAGGAAGATCTCTGAGAGACTAGCCATCACAACAGATACATTTTAAACAGATATTTACCATGGAGCTGACTGAAATAAAGTAATTCTTCCTTGGAAAGTTCATCGCACTTTGAGGGGTCCTTAGACTTGACTTCAGTATAAGCTGAAAACAGATAACCCAAATCACATTTATAACAATAAGAGACAGAAACAAGCCCTATAATGGGTCGATTAAATTTGGGGGCAGAGAATTAAACAAAGGGTCCCTGTAAAAGAAAGACATACGTGAAGAAATGTGGAAGTGGTACAACTCTACTGTATAGCAAATAATAAGGAGTATTTGAGTACTTTGAGTTCTATTATTTCTCCAAATTACTTGATTTTTAAATAGTTTTTCAAGAGCCATTACAAGTTGAAATAAAAAAAATCTGGCATTTGGAAATCTCTGAAAACGTGGCCTCAGTCATTTGAAAACATCTTTAGTAATAAAGAAAACATGAAGTTGACTGCTCTAACAGTGTTTTTCTATTTTTGATCCTTCTACGGAAAGTAAATTCATCCACGGCAATATCAGACATTCTAATGACAATTTGACTTGACAATGCAAAGTTCTTCATAATTAAATTTTTTGGTTTGTCCTTTGTTTTTAATGCTGTTTGTGATTTGAGTTTGTGAAGGGCTAAAGACGGCTTTTAGATTTTTGGTCTGGTAAAGAATAGTTCCCAGCTATCCTTGGAAGATTCTAAAAGAGAACCCACATGTACTTTTATACAAATTATGAAGTGTTTTGTTGTTGTTGTTGTTTTGGTGAATTACCCTATCTAAGCTAAAAGGTACTTTTGCAATGTTCCTTTAAAGCCTAAGACTGTTTTCCCAAAATATGGATTGGTCTGGGAAAGGCAGCCAAGGCAGCCTCTTAACGTCAGAGGGAAACAAAGTGGAAGGCTGTGGTAACATTAAAGCAGTATGGCAGTGTGATTGAAAAACGTTGATCGCCATATCGGTAAACAAAGATGTTGCAGCCATCAAGCCATCACACTGCAGCCGCCCTGACGGTAAGCCCTGAGGGAATACAGGATGGGAGGCACAGGATACTGGCCTTAGATAGCAAAGGAATGATTTCAACCAGCCCAGACTCTTGCATTTTCCCATACAGGGAAAAGCGCTAAGTCATTAACTTGAGATGTCCAGTTCTCTTTAATTACCAGTGATCTTTTGATGTTCTGACTACCTGGTCTTTGTGGCAAAAACTCCTACAGATCCTGGCTCCTCCCCTACCTCTTCGGAGCCGTCTCTAAGAGTGATCTGAGAGGCCACCTCCCAGGCATGAAGTCCTCAGAAAGTCTGCTGAATAAAACACAACTCTCAACTTTTAAGTTGTGGATTTTGTTTTTTTCAGTCGACAGTAGAATAGAAAGAAAGAAATCTGAGCTTGGAGTCAGACCTCAGTTTGAATCCCAGGTACACAATTTATTAGCGATGTAATCTTCAGCAATTAATTTAATCTTTCAGACTCTTAGTTTCTTTATTGTCAAAATTCAAAGAATAATACCACCTTTCAAGGGTATCATGAGAATGAAATAAAAGAATGCATGCCAAGCAAATGCCTCGACAGAGCAAGTGCTCAATAAATGTTAGCTTTTATTGTTTCCTTTTCCAAATTTTTAATATCCCTGCTGCCTGGTCTCATTTTTCTGAATAATCTGTAGCATTTCACAAGTTCGGCAATTTGTCTAAAGTTAAATTCTACTCTCAAATGACAATAACAATAATAAAAATTCAACATTATACCAATATTCAAATAATAGATAGTTCTTATACACAAACTATTTATCATTAAATTGACTGACCACTAACAGGAAGGAAACTTGTTGAAACAATCTGTTGTACAGAATCTCTTCCACAGGTTTCAGCACAACTATTTATCAGCAAAAATATTGGTAATATGATTCATGGGCCACAATGAAGCAATGATCTTATATCATTTGGAAAATTATATTATTTGTTAAAATGGAATGATACCTGTAATTATACTGGTTAAAATGGAGTCAATTCCTGTACATGACAAACAACTGTTAAACTCTTACCTGGAGGAATATGCAGCTTAAAAAGCAACTTAAGCTTCTCAGTAAAACTTCCATTGTACATTATGTCTGTTCAATAAAATTAAATTGCAAATAATCACATATCCAAAGAACATTCAGTCAATTCCAGCAACATAGATTAATTAAGATACAGACACTAGCCAGGAGTTAGAATTCAGTTACTTAAGCTAACAGTTGAACTACCCCTCAGCCAGATTCTTTCCTTGAAGTATGTAAGCAAAATACCCTTTATCAGAGGGAAAAAATTAAATGGTCTCCTGCTGAACTCTCCCACAACCTCAACCTAATATTATTTTTTTTCTTTTGACTGAGGCCTTATGTTTCATTTGAAGAGAGAACTCCTCTTCAAGGGGCAATCCCTGATAAGAAAGCATGCTAGGGTGTCTGGAAAAGCAAAGGAATGATATATCTGGTGGACTATCTACAGGAACAGAATGTTCCTTGAGTATTTCTCTATCACTCTTCTAGGCTATGTGGTTGGATTTTCACTGAGGGGTAATGTGCCCAAGTGTGGGAAAATCAGGACATTCTCTTCCTTCATGTTAGCCACTAAAACACCCAACAGCTTGCTTTTCTGGGTGGTTTGGGGCAAAATACCAAGATACTTAGATTTAGCAACAAACATACAAAATGGTCCAGTTATTGCTAAAGCTGGAGACAATGTAAATTAGGCTGATAAAATCTAAGTTGGCAGTAATAGGCAGCACTAATTATTTCTAGAGGTATTCTTATTTTTTTGCTTTAAAAAAGAAAATTATTGGACATAATCCTACCAATTGCAGAGGAGAATTCTTTGAAGTTTATAAGGCAATCAGAGTTTTCATCCAACAGTCTGAATGTCCATAAAGCTAGTGAGTCTCTGTTTGCAGAATGAGCCCAGGGACTCAACAAGTGATACAACACTCTGAACTGCTGGCAGTCAATCTGATACTGTTCCAAATATGGCAGACTGGGATCATGGTGCTTCAATACTGGAGAACTCAAACACCAATAATAAGAAAAAAACAACTGTTTCTATTTAAAAAAAATGGAAAAAGGAAAGTCATTAAATCAGAAAAAGTAACTTCATAAGATTTTTTTTTCTTTTAAATATGTCTACTAAAATAATTCTAAACCAAATAGTTGAGTGGCTGTGGTAAAGTTTTGCTAAGAGTATTATTTTTGATTTAAAGAAGGAAAATAGTACCTTAAAGATGACATAAAGTTCATCCAATTCATGAAGGCTCAATTTCACATCTTGTGAAACAACACGCAACTTTAAAAAGATTAAAAGCAATTTAGAATTTAACACTTTAGTATAGAAATTTTATACAAAAAAGGCAGAGTACAGTAGGGATGGACTATTCAATAAATGGTATTCAAATAATGGGCTATGTCAGTTGCAAAAAAAAAATCATTAGAGTCCTATATCACACTATAAACAAAATATATACTTTAGGTGTATTAAAGATCTAAATGTTAAAAAAAAAGCAATACCAGTACTATAAGCCAATATGAGAAAGTATGTTTACAAATTGTATAATTTTATATTGGGAAGGCTTTGCTAAGTTTGACATGAAACCCACACAACATGTAAGAAAAAAGAGATTTGACTACATAAAAATTTGAAACTTATATACTCTGAAATACACCGTCAAAAAGATGAAAGAAACAACAAGACTGAGGGGAAATATTAGCCACAAATATAACTGACAAATAATTAATACCACTAATATACAAAGAGCTCCTAAAGATCAGTAAGAAAAATACAACCTCATAGAAAAATGGGCAAATGCTAAAAATAAGCCACTAAGAAAAAAAATGAAAAAGGTTAATAAACATATGTGATCAATGAAATTACAAGGTGAGATTTAAGTTTTTTTATCTATCGAACTGGCCCAAATTAAAAGATTTTTAATATGTGATGTTAGTGGGAGTGCAGGGATAAGGGCATTCTTACACACTGTTGGTGGGATTATAATTTGATACAAATCTTTTGGGTTTTTTCCACTTTATTTATTTAGTGTTTGCTTTTCTTTGGGGGGTAATTAGGTATTAATTTATTTTTTGGAGGTGCCTGGGATTGAACCCAGGACCTTATACCATCCCCCAATACAAATCTTCTGAAGGATAATTTAGCAGAACCTACTAATTTTTAAATGGGCACACACTTTGAACCAGCTGCCATTTCCAGGGATCTACCTTACAGAAATATTCTTACAAATGTGTAAGATTAGATATACAGCTGACCCTTGAACAACATGGGGGTTGAGGGGCACTGACCTTCAGCACAATCAAAAATCTGCGTATAACTTTACAGTTGGCCCTCCATATCCATGGTTCCACATCTACATATTCAACCAACCATGGATCTTGTAGTACTGTAATACATGTTTACTCAAGCAAATCCACATGTAGGTGAACCTGTGCAGTTCAAACCCATGTTGTTTAGATAAGGTATTACTTGTAAGAGTGCAAAAAGTGAAAGAGAGAGAGATACTAAATCCATATTAACAAGGAATAGTTAGGTATAAGACCTCCATACTGTGGTAGACTATTCAGTGCATTAAGAAAAGTGAGATATTGAATGATATGCAATGACCGTGAGATATTTCTGAGTGAAAAAACTTGCAGAACAAGGTAACTGATACGATATTTTAAAAATTATATTGCCCCCCCCACATACACATTTAGGTCTATAGGTGTTTAGAAAAAATATCTGGAAGGATACGTGCAAAATCATTTTAATATTGGTTACTCCTGGGGTAGAAAACTTTTACTTTTTTACATTTCTATAATGTTTGAATTATTTACAGTAAGCACGTATTACTTTGGTATCTTTTTTTAAAGTTAATATATAAAAACGATAAACAAGGGAGCTCTATGGTAACTCTCTCACAGTAACATCACTGAATTATTTAATTGCCATCTAAACCTGGAATCTTCAGAAATGTTAATTTTCCCAGCTTTGTATCTCTGAGGACTTGATCTTTAAGCCAGTAGGTTTACAAAAACAATCCATGCTTACGATAAAAGCTCAAATAGTACAGAAGGATTTACACAGCAAAGTAAAACAATCCCTCTTCCAAACAGCAATCTATTAATCCCACTCACCAGAGGCAACCGATATAAACAGCTTGTTATGTAGCCATCCAAATATTTCAAAGGAGTACTTAAAACAACCTGTTTTATACCTTTTTCACTTTACCTTAGGGATCCAAGGATAATAATACATAGCAGCAGCACAGACTACTATGTAGGTCAGCTGTTCTTATTGATGAAGCACATCACAAACAGGTTACGCTTAAATGCCTACATCGCAGCATTCAATATTAAAGGTCAAATAACACAAAACATGTTGGAGAAACCAATACATTCAGCCAGAAGAAAATTAGTTATTTTCTCTCAAAAAATTTACAGTAAGCTAAGGTGTGGCAAGAATCTAGCTCAAATGTGTAGTCATTTTATTTTCTTCACATGGAATGATAATTTTTTAAAGGAACCTGAGGAGGAAATTACTCCAATTGCTTGTCCCCCACTGGGTGGATACTCACCACATTCTGCTTTGTCGTTTCCTCCAGGGTCTGTATCACATACAATCTATTTCGACACCGCATACTATGTATATCTTCGTAGCGCATATTCCCATATTTCTGCAAGAAATATGACTTCAGTGGGTACTCATTCATAATAAATATCCACTTCTCTTACAATTGAATTTCATCAGATTCAATTCTCAGAGGCCTCAGTTCTATTTCTAGCTATTTTCCTAACTTGTTCAGTGATTATGCAAAATTTCACCTCCCACGTTTCAGTTTTTCTGTATATTCACAGGAGAGGATTCCATCTACTATGGGTCTAGACTAAGTACAAGAACATTGGTAAAATTCTTATTCTCTATGAAGAGAATGTTTTTCAGCTTTTTATATAATGATAGATACCCATGTGAATATAGTTTCATTTAATGAAAAACAAACTGAAGCAGAGGAGGTTATATAACTTAGGAACAGTTTCACAGAACTCATTTTTTAAATTTTTTATTTTTATTGAAGTATAGTCAGTTTACGATGCTGTTTCAATTTCTGGTGTACAGCATTAATGTTTCAGTTATATATATATTATATATATATATATATATATATATATAATATATATATATATATTAATTTTCATATTGTTTTTCATTATAGGTTACTCCAAGAAAATGAATACAGTTCCCAGTGCTATACAGTAGGATCTTGTTGTCTATTTTATATACAGCAGTTAGTATCTTTCAAATTTCTAATTTATCCCTTCCCACTCCCTTCCCCCTCTGGTAACCTTAAGTTTGTTTTCTATGTCTGTGAGTCTGTTTCTGTTTGTTTTATAAATAAGTTCATTTGTGTCTTTTTTTTTAGATTCCACATGTAAGCGATATCATACAGCATTTTTCTTTCTCTTCACAGAACTCATTTTTAAAGTGAAGTCGGATTTTAAATGACTGTATCTTTACTTGTATTATCTTACTCTTAACATACCACTAGAAATATAACTATAGTATCATATGCTATATATTTATGGTATAAAAAAACTTACCTCATTTGACTCTCTAATCAAATCTGTAATATCCACTCTAATATGACTGCTTTTTTCATCACTTACATTTGAACCCTGTTGCACACTTGAAGGCAATGGGCTATCCTTATTAGTGACATTGTCAAAGAACCTATCCAAAAGTGATAGTAATACAAGAATTAGTAGAAGTAAAATGTAGGGAAAATGACAACTAATTTCTCCCTAGTTAGAGATTAATTTCAACTGAGAGGACAAGGGAAGGTCTTATGAGGAAGTAGAATTTGAAGATGGTGAGGAATTAGGAAGACATGGAAGCGGGGAATGGGACAATGATGAAATGATTTCAGAGGTGGGAGGAGAGCACAGGGGAAGCAGATAGGCTCAGAGAGTATTCAGCAAACACCACATAGCCCAGTAAGGATGGAATATAGGGTATATAGAGGCATGTAAGGAGAAATAATTTAAGAAAGATATATTGAAGACTTAACATAGAGAATTCTAAATGCCAGCGTGAGGTGTCTGTATTTTATTCTGCACATAAATGGGATTTACTGCACCATTACAACAGCTACCCAAATATTCATTCATTTAACACATACATAACATAGTGTGTGTGTGCATGCACGCACGCGCATACACACACACGTTTCAATACAAAATAGCATCCACAGAAAAGGCACTAGGAAAGCTCAGCCTACCTGACTGAAACCAGCTGGAAACCAGAACAATTTCCCCCACTGGATATTTAATATTATCAACCACCTTTCCCCCCTCAAATTGTTCTTATACACTTCATAGCTCAAATTGGGACTATGAAAGTTCCAGCATATTGAATCAACAATACTAGTGTGAATGTGTACATAACCTACTGGTTTACTTCAAAGTAACTGACTTTGATTATATTCTCCTTGGAAACAGAAGAGCAGACTTTAGGCCTAGCTTTTCATTCAATTAACTTTGTGACTTTGAGCAAATTGTTTAAAGTTTCTAGGGCTCAGTTTCCTCACGTATAAAACAAGGAAATTGAACAACATAATCTCTAAGGGGCTCTCCAGATTTATATGTTATAGTTCTCACAGTACCTGTTTAAAGCTGTCACAGCTTCAGCATCATCTTTACATGCCAGCAGTTTGTCTAAATTATAGTCAAGTATTGCCAGTCCCAGTTGTAAAATGGCCTTTATTCCATCATAGAAGAAACAGTCCACCACATTCACTGCACTTTCAATAGGTAGCACACTAATAAAAAGTGTGAGGAACCATGAGAGAGAAACTGAGGAAAAGAATGTCATATCGGTCATGTGTTCGGTCAGCTGGGGGAGGTGATCTCTGATAAGTTCTTCAAAGACTGCCTGATCCACCAAGGCACCTGGAGAACACATGAAGAAATTAAAAAATGAACACCTTTTAAAAGGACTTGTTTCTGATACCTTCCCACTTCTATTAGTATGCTGATATATCTCATTCCTCTTCCTTAAAACATGAACTTCTTCAGTGCCTTTTCTATATTTCACACATTTTTTTTATCTGCTGGCAGTATCATGCATCAAGAGGTACTTGAGAAACTCAATTCATATTCATTTAAATAGTTATTTATGGGATCTTTATTATGTGCAGAAACCTGTAATAGGTGCTGTAAGAGATAGCAGCAATTAATGAAATGATCTCATCTTCAAAGAGTTTAATATCTAATAGAACTTAAGGTAAATACAAAAATAACTAACACAAGACAATCCAGTCAATGACCTAGCCATGATACTGAAGGCTTATGAGGGTGCAAAGGAGAGACCACCTATAGTTTTAAGGTAGGGGCTCACAGCTCTATAAATATTTGATAACTGAAGAAAATATTATATAATTACAAATTGAGAAGCTAATCCTTCTTTCAAACCTTGTATATATCTATACAATTCATATAAATGTGGAGATTTTAAGATGATTAAAATCTCTCTCTCATATTAAAAAAATTTCAGTAGCTCCAGATGCTTTGATCACCACTGTTTCAGCAATATAGAGATAGCAAACTTAAAATTTGTATTTTTATAAAGAAACAGACTAGGTATTTTATTTTTAAAACATAACCTATTAAACAATTTTTCCAGTCATATATTCAGTACGAAAAGCTCTTCTCTTGAACATGTCAGTAAACATGACACTTTGATATTGTTTGCATTTTGTATACTTCAAAACTTAATTGATCAGTTCTTCCATTTGACAGATAATTGTATAGACAAGAGGTCTACAAATTGTTTAGAAAAGAAATAAGTGTTCGTATAGGTATATGTGTATGTGAGGTTTTTTTACCAATGATTCGACGATTAAAATAATCAGGTAACATTCGTTCACATACAGCAACCAGAAGCCAGAAAGCTTCTTCCTCTTTTGCATACAGAAGCAACACTGAAGTCAAAATGTTCATTGCCTAAAATTCATAGAAAAATAAAAATAATAAATATTGCTCGGGTAACAATTACATTTCTTCTTCAAACATAGTAGTTTTCAGCAATAACAACTATGAGACTAATCATAACGAAACATGAGAACTCTGAGCCAGTCCAAAGCAAAACAAGGTGAAGTCAGACTAATATCTGCTAATCAGTAATTATACATATGTATATATATATTTTATACAATTCAAGGAAAATGAAGCAGTAATATCATGAACACAGAACACAATAAGTAAAACCTCTCTAATTTAGACTAATTTCAACAAGTAGAAAATATTAATTACTACAAATCTTGAAAAAACCGTACATACTTTCCAAGACATACTAAAATCGGAGAAACAGACTTCATCTGTATTTTCAACTACCTACAGGAGAATATTCCTTAGATGTCAATCACCCTCAGTTGTGTCCAAAACTAAACATCTTCTTTCCTCTATTAAATAGGATTCTCTTCTTTGATATCTTAATTTTGATCATGCTAGAAACCTTTTATCTTCCAGATACAATCTGTCTTCATATCCTAGAGTTTCTTCTTAGAAAATGTCTTTTAGATTTGCTTTATCCTTTCCACCCCCATTACCATCTTGACTTTCTCCTTCTTCTAATCTATCTTCCATACAAATGTCAGATCATTACTTTTAGACAACATTTGGCCATAGCCTTTATTATAAAGGTAATAAAACCTTTAATGTATAGAGCCTGGAAAGAATGGAAAGGTATGAAGAAAATTAAATCTCCTGTACCCTACCTACCTAGAGATCACCAACGTTAACAAGTTGATGTATTTTTTGTATGCTTTTATTTCTTTCCCTTTTCTCCTAAAATTTAGACCAAACTGTATATTAAAGTTTGATTTTTTTTCACTGAACATTATGTTATACATTTTCAATGCCATTAAATAATTCTTCTAAAACAGTAGTTTTAATGACTGTGAAATAATCTAATAAGTTGAACATACTATAAATTATTTAATCATTCTACTATTATTAGACATTTAGGTTGATTTCAACTTTATACTATTATATATAACACTGAAATGAATATTTTTGTATATAAATCTTCATTTAAGTGTTTTACTATTTTCTCAGGAAAGATACATAGAAATGAAATTATTTGGTCAAAGAAGATTATTTTTAAATGACTTGATATTATTGCCAAACTATATTCCAGAAAGATTGTACTGATTTATAGTTCTGAATTATAGTGTTTGAATGCTTATTTCACTGCTCCTTTGTAATAATCATAATTGGCTTTGCTGATTTGATAGCGAAAATGGTATCTCATGGTTTGAATTTGAACTTCTTTGAGGTTGAACTTTGTTTCTTAGACTTTGTTATTAATCTATATTTTTTTTGTTCTGTGGCTAATCTTTTCATGCCCATTGTTCGTTTTCATAATTCAATACTTTTCTTATATATTTGTATATAAATTATGTCAATTCACTGCCATATCTGGCACAATATTTGACCTCAAGCTCAATTTTTACTCCATCACTTTCCTGTTCAAGAAGCCATAATGAAAAAATGTTAAAAAAAAAAAAGCCATAATGGGAGAAACATCAGTGAAAAATGGCAGAGTAAGGCCCTCCAAAAATGCTCTCCTCTAAAAAAGCAGTAAGACTAGCAAAAATTGTCAAAATCATTTTTTCAGAACTCTGAAAATTCACCAAAAGCTTACAGTAATTCAGGAAGCATTTATTTAATAAAATGGCTGACTCTTAGTAAAAATAATGAGCTCTATGGCATTTTTAATTGCCCTAGTCTCATCCCTCCTCCTCAGCTTCACAGTAGCCTTAAAAACCAACACTCAGCAATCATGGTGAAAATCAGCATCTAGCAGCCACGAGAGGGAACAGAATGGGACTGGAGCTTCTTCAAAGCCCCATTCCCAGAGAACTGTCATTATTTGACCTGTCTGGTGGTTCCCTGGAAGAACACACTGATTGTCTTTATCTGACCTGACACAGAGCTCACCCAGGGCAAACAGCCTTTTTCCCTAGAATGTTCCTTCAAAAAATCAGAAGCAGTTGCTGAACATGTGGCTGCCTGAGGCAGTGGATAACAGTTGGGCCAAATAGTAGGTCATTAAAGGTTAAAATGAAAAGCTGGGAGATGAGATATTCTTGGGGCGCTGTGGAACAACGCTCTTAACATATGCCTGGGAATCTAGAAGGCCAACTGCATTGATATGGCTTTATGCCTGCCCAGAGCTGTGTGTATGCTCAGGAAAGAACAGAAAAGGATCTAAGCTCTTACCTCTGGCTAATCTTGAGGCTCTGCACAAACAGGAAGTGATAGAGAATAGGAAAAAAAAACAGAAATATCAACAAAGCCCAAAGTTGGTATTTTGAAAATATTAAAAAACTAGAAATTCCTTTTGGTAGCCTAACCAAAACGGTAAAAAACAGAAAGACAGAAAGGCAGGGGGAGGTGGGGGGAGGATTCAAATTAAAATCAGGAAACAGAGAACATTACTACCAACCTTAACAGAAATAAAAAGGATTATAAGGGAATACGAAGAACAACTGTATGCTAACAAATTAGACGACCTGGATTAAATGGACAATTTCTTAGAAAAACTACCAAGAGCAACTCAAGAAAAAAATAGAAAAATCTGAACAGACTTGTAGCAAGTAAAGAAACTGAATGAGAAAATTTCCCACAAAGAAAATTCTAGGAACAGATAGCTTCACTGGCAAATTCTACCACACATTTAAAGAATTAACACCAATCCTTCATTAACTCTTCAAAAAATGTGAGCAGAAGAAACACTACCCAGCTCAATCTTTGAGACCCTGATACCAAAACCAAACAAAGATATCATAAGAAAAATATGTATCAATATATTTTATAAATATAAATGCAAAAATCTTCAACAAAATACTAGCAAACTGAACAGTAACATATAAAAAGGATTCCACACTGTGACCCAGTGAGATTTATCCTGGAAACACAAGAGTGGTAAAACTTATGAAAAGTAATCAAAGTAATATACGATATAAAAAATACAGAAACCTCAGTTAAATAGAGTTGGGTGACCAGAAGGAAGAGCTCTCATGCCCTGCAACTACGGCAGAGCCCAACAGGGAGGAGAAAGACTCCTCTTCTTTCCTGGCAAGGACTCAGCCAAGGAAAAGCCATGGATATTATTATAGCCCTTCCAACTTCCTTATCCCTCTATAAAAGGGTTTTCCTCCACTTGCTATTGGGGAACTTGCCCATGGCTTGCCATGGTTGTAGACTCCAAATTGCAAATCTCTGCTGATCCCAAATAAACCCATCTTTGCTGAAGAAATATCTGGTAGTCTACTTGTTTCAGGTCAACAATAATATTACTAGAATAAAAGGGAAAAATCATACGATTATCTCAATAGACAAGAAAAATTACTTAACAAAATCTGCCACCCTTTCATGATAAAAACACTCAACAATCTAGGAATATAAGAGAACTTCCTCAACATGATAAGGAGAATCTACAAAACTCCCACAGCTAACATCATACTTAATGATGAAAGACTGATTACTTCCCCCTAAGATAAATAACAAGACAGGAATATGCAGTCTTACCACCTCTCTTCAACACTTTACTCAAAGTTCTAGCCAGCTCAATTAGGCAAGAAAAAGAGGGGGAAAAAAGCATCTGGATTGGAATGGAAGAAGTAAAAATACTACTATTCAGATCCCAGTCTTGTATGTAGAAAATCCTAAGTAAGGAATCCACAAAAAAATCTACTAGAACAAACAAGCTCAGCAAGGTTGCAAGATACAAGACCTCCCTCCCCTATATATATATCTTTATATTTATATATATGGCAATTGTATTTCTATATACTAGCAATGAATAATCCAAAAATAAAAGCAAGAGAACAATTCCATTTACCATAATGCCAAAAAGAGTAAAATACTTAGAAATAAAATTAACAAAGGAAGTATAAAGCTTGCACATAGGAAACTACAAAACAACCTTGAATGGAATTTTAAAAGAATTAAATAAATGGAAAAGAAAAATGACCAGTGTTCATGGATTAGAAGACTTAATATTGCTAACACATAGTATTCCCCAAGTTGATCTACAGATTCAATGCAATGACTATCAAAATTCCAGCTGGCCTTTTCTTTCTGATTCAGAAAAAGACAAGCAGATCCTAAAATTAATATGGAATTGCAAGAGACCCAAAAGAGTCAAAACAATTTTGGAAAAACATAAAGTTAAAGGACTCACATTTCCCAATTTCAAAACTTACTACACAACTGTAGTAAAAAAAAGACAGTATGATACTGGCATAAGAACAGAAATGTAAAGTAATAGAATAGAATTATGAGTTGAGAAATAAACCTTAACATTTATAGTCAATTGATTTTAAGCAAGGGTGCCAAGACAATTCAATGAGTGAAAGATTAGCTTTTTTCAACTAATGACACTGGGACTACTGGCTATCCACAAGTAAAATGAAGCTGGACCCTTTCCATACACCACACACAAAAATTAACTGGCTGAGATCTAAAATTAAACATTGAAACAATAAAACTCTTAGAAGAAAACATAGAAGTAAATCTTTTTGTCCTTGGATTAGGCAATGGCTTCTTAGATACGACATCAAAAGCACACAACAAAAGAAAAAGAGATAAAAATAAAAATTACAACTTTCCTGCTTCAAAGAACACCATCGAAAAAGTGAAAAAGACAATCCACAGGAGAAAAATTTTGCAAATATTGTATCTAGTAAAGGACTGGTATTCAGAATATATAAAGAACCATTACAACTCAGCAATATCCCAACTTTAAAAATTGGCAAAGAATTTGAATGGACATTTCTCCTAAGAAGATATATACAAATGGCCAATAAGCACATTAGGGAAATGTGAATCAAAACCACAATAAGATACCACTTTACATTTACTAGGATAGCTATAATAAAAAAGAGAGACAATAAGTGTTATTGAGGATGTGCAGAAATTGGAACCCTATACATTGCTACTGGGAATGTAAAATGGTACAGTTTCTTTGAAAAATAGCTTGGCAGTGCCCCAAAATGTTAAACATAAAGTTACCATATAATTCAGCAATTCTACTTCTAGTTAAATACCCAAAAGAATCAAAAACCACATCCACACAAAAAGCTGTATGTGAATATCCATGGCAACATTATTCATAATAGCAAAAATATGGAAACAACCCCAAATGCCCATCAACTGCTGAAAAAACAAAATGTTGTGTATGTATACAATGGAATATTATTCAGCCATAACAAGGAATTAAGTGCTAATACATGCTACAGCATGGATGAACCCTGAAAACAATATGCTAAATGAAACAAGGCAGACACAAAAGACCACATACTGTATTATTCCATTTAGATAAAAGATCCATAAGAGGCAAATCCATAGAGACAGAAAAGTAGATTAGTGATTGCCTAGTGTTGGAGGTAGGGAGAAAAATGGAGTAACTGCTAATGGATATGGGGCTTCTTTTTGGGGTGATGAAAGTGTTCTGGAATTGGATAGCAATGATGGTTGCATGACTTTGTGAATATACTAAAAAAAATAATGGGTGAATTTCTCTAGATAGATGAAAAGAAAAAGGAATCAAAAAAGAAAAGAAAGGGAGAAAAGAAGGAAGAAAACAGATCAGAGAGATGGAAGGCAGGGAGGGAGGGTGGGGAGAAGGAAAGATAAATAAAGCAAGACAGTCAGCCAGCCAAAATGAGTCAGTATGGCTCACATGGATTTCTGATCCAAAGCAATAAACCCTGTTTACCGTATTAAATTCAAATTTTTTACTTTACTTCTTGATTCCAGCATGAACCTAGCCAGTCTGATCTCCAATGCAGGCTTACTGTCATCCGAATGGTATTACTCATAGTGTTACCTGACTCAGAATAACTTTCCTCTGGCCCTCCACGTCTCCAACTTTGCTCTTATCTTTTAGAAGTCACAACCAAGTATTGCCTACTTTGAAGCTGCCTCTATACTACTTATAGATAACATCACAGTCTCTGTGAATGTAAGCTCTTTGAGAAAAGCAGCATTATGCCTCTTTTTTAATCTTTCAGAGATCCTAAAACATGGGAAATACTTGTCATTTAGATGATCCATTCACTTAAATTGCTTTTCATTAAAATACCTGTCTATCTGATAAGTTTCCATGGATACACAGGATTGATCTGTAATCATTCTGAGTGCTCAACCTCATTATAAATGAGAGTGCTAGCTATCCACTATAATCCAATCTCCTCTTCTTCCATAGTATCTAAATGTATGTGGGCTCAGCCACACTGCATTCTGCAGTGAATAGGTGTGACTATGAGAGCAAGATTCTCCAATAAAATGTGGGTGAAGTGATGTATGCAGTTTCCAGGCCTAGCCAATAAAATCTCCCACAATTGTTTCTCCACGCTCTCTCCCCCTTTCTGTGAGTAGTAATGGCAATGAAAGAGCACCTTGGAAGCCACATTTTGAAGATGACAGAGTCTGCTGTTAGCCTAAATCCTTGAAAAATCAATCATATGGAGGAGAGCTACCTACTGACTTGAATACTTGCTCTCCTTGGTTTATTCCTTTATGTAAACTCCTACTGTGTTTGAGCTATTATCTGTTTGAGATTATCTGTGTAAGCAGTCTAGCACACCCTAACCAATATAGTGAGCTCCTAAAGGAATTTTTTTCAATGATCCCTCCACTGCCTACAATATAAAATTGAAACTCCTGACCTATCCCAATCTACCTCATTTTTTTCCTCCAATTATTTCATTTAATTCCCTCTGCATTTCTACTAAACAGAATATAGCCTTATATATATTCTACATTTACCTCTGTGTTTGGTTACACTGATCCCTCCACCAAGAATGTTCTTTCATTCCATGTCCATACACCCAAAACTCCCCAATTTCAAGACCTATAAATGCCACCTTTTCAAAGAAGGCTTCTTTGTTCCTGCCAATGAAAACAACTTACCCCTATTATAAACCCTGACTTCATACACTTCTGATAATTTACCTCATTTGTGTTTCATTTGCCAACGAATATGTTTTAATACCTACCAATCCATATACTTTTTTTCTTTCCAATCTGTACACTTCTAAGGGAAGGATCCTTATCTGATTCATCTTTATATCGCCTTTGTGGAGCTGTCTGGTGCTCTCTGAAGTCTCTTTGAAGCCTCTCTAAAGCCATTAAAACCCCCATTCCTGGGCCCTCCATGTGCCTGGAGCTGACTGGCACCCTTCACCTCCAACTCCCCACTACAGGATAAAAACATCTTCCTGGATGTGTGTTTATCATAACAAAACTAACCGCCCCCAGGAAATGACTAATCACAATACCCTAGGCAGACAGGCATCACTGCATATCTCGTACTTAACAGAGTCATAAATCCCATTACTCAGAGTAGCCCCTGACAAGTCTTACCTCACTTACAGCCAATCACAAATCTGTTGCCCTATCCCTTTGTGTTCACAGCCCCTTCCTCAGTAAAAGACCCTGCACGTTCACCCTTGGTACTCAGACAGGCACCTCTCCTCTGTGGGGCCTGCTGTTGCCTGTAGCAGCATATCTATTAAACTTTTGTTTTTTAAGCTGTCCTTTGTCTCTGGTAAATTCTTTTATTACCGGCAACACCAGCCCAGCCTGCTGTGTCCCCAGCAGTCTTGAGCACCAGCAGAGTATCTTTTCCAGAGCAGAAATTCAATAAACATTTGTTAAATGTAAAACAAAAATAATGAAATATCAATTCTAAGTATTCCCACTACCATTCTACTTAGATTAATAATAGCCACTATTAATCTCAGCCTAACTTCTGTCCTTATTAGTAGAGTTGGATTTGATGTGATTTTATCATTTGGAACATGTAAACAGTTGAGCTCATAATGAAATCATACCTGGCAGTATCCAATTTTGGGATTCCTGAATGCATAAGCAGTGAGTACCCGCCTCAGCGCAGATATGCCAGTGTCACTCTGAAAGGCTGGATGCTCAGGCAGGGAGCGACGCAAATCACGCTCAATTTCTTCAGTAGCCAAGTTGCAGGTCCCTAAGGACTGTTCGACCACTTCAGCATAATAGCCAGGATTAACAGCCATGTCATTAACAGCACCTGTAAACATGATTACATTAACATTCAAAAGAGGGCTATAAGGCTACTACTTGCATATATACATGAAGAATTGAATTACCCTTAAACTTAGCTTTATGCTCACATGGTAACAGAGTACAAACAAGAGAAAAGGAAAAGCTTGACACCAGAATTTATAATATCATGACATCAATCTCATCCAAAAGAATAACATTTTCATAAACTGTCTTTTCACCTTAACTTTCCTCTGACACTAAAAAATTCCCACCCTATCCCCTGCAATTACCCATATATTGTCTAATAAACTATACTGCTCACACAATGGATGTGTACCTTACTCTCTTTGACTAGTCTGAACTCACGAAGAGTAAGACTTAGTCCTAGTCATCTTTGTAATTATTTTTATTTAGCTTGGTGTGTAACGCCTATAACGGGCATAGGTAAAGTCTGCTAAATGAATAAAGTGAATAAATGTAATACCTGAAAAAAGCATCCAGAGCTCTCCTCTTAAGGTCTCTGGAATCCCTCTTACAACCAGATCTCGAGTCTTTTTGGTCCGAAACATGCTAACACCACGCCCACATTCTGCAAATAGGATGTTCCATGACTGTTCCTTCATCTTTTCTTTCAACTATAACAAAACAATCAAAGCAACTAAACACAGTGAAAAAACTTAATTTGAAGTTTCAAATAACTCAATAACTCTCTTCCCCATGAAACAATTCCCAAGGAAATGAAGAACATAGAAAGTCAAAATCAGTCTTCATGGACAGGCCAAATACTGGACCACTGTCATCACTAAAATCTTTTAAATCCATATGAGTGTAACAGCTTTAATTTACTATTTTAATTCTTAGCTAAATGCATATTTAAAAAGCATTACACTTAAGAGGTAAAGTTTTGAATCATCAATCTCATCAAATCACCCCAATAAGGAATGATTATTAGAAATTTATGCAACTAAAACCTAAGGTTCAACTTTCATCTTTTATCTTAATTCTTGGTAACAGCCCTATTGTGTAATGGAACAAAACAGTACTATCTGCTAGAAAATCGATTTTCAAGCTCCCAAAAGAGCTTTCAGTTGTGATACCTTCTAGTCTGATTTAAGATTTTTATTTTCGATCAACTGTTTCAGTCTATAGATTAAAATATTTTGTTTTCCTACCATTTTGGAATTAAGAGTCTCCAAATTCTGAGGATGAAACACTGTCATTAAGGCTTCTGTGTTCACAGTTTTACTGCATTCTCTCTGACATGTCAAAGACTGTACCTCAGTATTATCAGATGGGCCTACAGAATCAGAACTAATAGGAACCTGAAAAAGAAAGAATATAATTGTCCTAAATGTATGCATAAAGGTTTCTGCAAGAAGAAAAAGCGACCATGTTCAACCCGTTATTTATAAACAACAATCTATATACATAACACATATTAAAGCAATGTTTCAGACGAACATTGTTTTTCTATCAAAATTAGAGATGTCAACAAACCAATGTCTAGAACATCAAACTCATGCTCTTAGTGGACCAACTCCCCTACACAGGCAACAAAATACTGGCAAAACATTAAAAAAAAAAAAGAACAGTTCAGAATTTTGTAAATTAACCAAAGGCACAGAAAGAACTGAAAAGCATCAATTCAAAATGAACCTCAGTAAGAACACCAGAGTCTGGAAAGTTTAAACCTGAGGCTGTTCCCATTCCCAAGCTCAGAGGTACAGTATCCATGAAAGCCAGCATTATCACAGCCAATGGATCTTTTGGAGCTTTATTAAAAGCCCCATCCCCAGAACACTATTTTCACCAAACCAGCAGCTCCCTGGAAAATCTCCATTCCCAGAGTGTTGTTATAATTTGATTTGATTCAGAGCTCAGCTCTGTGTAAAGGGCCCCATCCCCAGGGCATTCCAGAAAACCATAGCAATCTGCTAATAACATTACAGCTGCTTAAGAGCTGTGATTTCAATTTGAGGCAAACAAGAGACTGACTAAAAATTTAAAAGGAAGAGCTTGAGAATCAGATGACCACAGGGGAACTTTGAAAGGTTCCAACATTATCTTGGGTATCTAGAAGTGTGCATGCATATACAGGACTGTGAACCTGGCCCAAGAAAGAAATGAGACAGGAGAAGGCCCCAGTCAGTCAACTCTGGCTGATTTTGGAAATAAGAAATGAAAGCTAAGGCTGATTTGTAAACTGCCTAAAGTTTGAAGTATATCTTCACACAAAGATCCCCTGAGCAAAAGGTGGAAAACTTAAATGGTTCAAGGCATTTAAACACTTCTGACCCATCATGGCCTGACCACTAATTGTTTATACTGATTCAGGGGGTGATATGAGAAGACAGGCTTAAAAATAAAAATGAGAACTTAAAAAAAAAACCAACAAAAAATGTCCCTGAAGAGGCTTGCTTCTTGGATTTTGGCAACTAAGAGCGGAAAGCAGCTATTATAAATATATTCAAAGAACTAAACGGGACTGTTTTAAAAAATAAAGAAACCAGTTAAAAAATGGGCAAAAGATCACCACAGAAAGATGGCAAATAATCACATGAAAGATGCTTAACATCATATGTCATTAGGGAATTGCAAATTTAAACAATAGGAGACCACTGCACACCTATTAAAATGGCTAAAATCCAAAACACTGATAGCACCAAGTGCTACTGAGGATGTGGAACAAGAACTCTCTTTTCTTGCTGGTGGCAATGCAAAGCAGTACAGCTACTTTAAGAGACAGTGTGACAGTTTTTTAAAAAGCTAAACATAGTCTTACCACATGATTCAAAAATTGTGCTCTCAGCTATTTACTCAAATGAGTTGAAAACTTATGTCCACACAAAAACCTGCACATGAATGTTTATGGCAGCTTTATTCATAACTGCCAAAAATTGGAAGCAACTATACTGTCCTTCAATAGGTGAATGGATAAACACTGTGGTACGTACAGACAATGGAATATTTTTCAGCAATAAAAAGAAATGATCAACACAACTAAGAATTGGCTTTTTGAAAAGATAAACAAAACTGACAAATCTTTAGCTAGATTTACCAAGAAAAATAAGGGAGAGAGGATTCAAACATAAAAATTAGAAATGAAAGAGGAGACTTTATGCCTGATAATACAGAAATACAAAAGATCATAAGGTACTACTATGACCAATTATATGCCAACAAATTGGACAACATAGAAGAAAAGGGCAAATTCCTAGAGACATACAATCTACCAAGACAATCATAAAAACAGAAAATCTGAACATAACCAATAATATATAAGGAAACTGAATCTGTGATCCAAAACCTCCCAGCAAAAACAAAAAGCCATGGATCACATAGCTTCACAGGTGAAATTTACCAAACATTTAAACAAGAATTAATGCTAATTCTCAAACTCTTTCAAAAAATTGAAGAGGAAGGAACATTCCCAAACTCATTTTACAAGGCCAGCATTCCCCTGATATCAAAGCTAAATAAGGACACTATAAGAAAAGAAAATTACAGGTCAAAATCCCTGATGAGTATAGATGCAAAAATTCTCAACAAAATACTTAGCAAACTGACTTCAACAGCACATTAAAAGGATCATACACCATCATCAAGTGAAATTTATCCCTGGAGGCAAGGATGGTTCAAAATACACAAATCAAAATGTGATATATCATGTTAATAGAATGAAAGGTAAAAATCTTATGATCATCTCACTAGATACAGAAAATTTATTCTGACAAATATTCAACATCCTTTCATAATAAAATCTCTCACAAAGTGGGCATAGAAGGAACATACCTCAATACAATAAAGGCCATACGTGACAAGCCCAAAGCTATCATCATACTCCATGGTGAAAAGTTGAAAATTTTCTAAGATCAGAAACAAGATAAGGGTGCCCACTCTCACCACTTTTATTCAACAAAGTATTATAAGTTCTAGCCAGAAAAATTAAGGAAGAAAAAGAAACAAAAGTCATGTAAATCAGAAAGAAAGAGGTAAAACTGTTTCTGTTTGCTGATAACATGATCTTGTATAGAGAAATGCCTTAAGACTACCAAAAAACTGTTACAACTAATCAATGAATTCAGTGAAGTTTCAGAATACAAAATCAGTTGTGTTTCTATACACTAACAATGAACTATCTGAAAAGAAATAAAGAAAACAATCTCATTTTCATTAGCATCAAAAACAGTAAAATATTTAGGAATAAATTAACCAAGAAAGTGAAAATCTATGTCCCCCAAACTATAAGACACTGATGAAAGAAGCTGAAAAAGACACAAATAATTGGAATGATATCTTGTTTTCATGATCAGAAAAATTAATATTGTTAAAATGTCCATATTAACCAAAGCCATCTATAGACTCAAGGCAATTCCTATCAAAATTCAAATGGTATTTTTCATAGAAATAGCAAAAAAAGTTCCTAAAATTTATATGGAGCCACAAGAGACCCTGAATAGGCCATGCAATCTTGAGAAAGAACAAAGCTTAAGGCATCACCTTTTTTGTGGTAATCATTTTAATATATATGCATATCAAATAATTACACAATGTTATATGTCAACTACTTCAATAAATCTGGAAAAAATCCTGGCAGTTCCTTACACACATAAAGTTTAATAAATATTTGTTGAATTTTTTTTAATTGAAAAAAAGAAATGAGCTATAAACCACAAAAAGATATGAAGGAACACTAAATACGTATTTCTAAGGAAAAGAAGCCAGTCTGAAAAGGTTACATTGGGTAGATTTCAACTAACATTCTGGAAAAGGCATTATTACAGAGACAGTAAAATGATCAGTGGTTACCAAGGGTTCAGGAGAGGAATAAACAGGGAAGAGCACAGGGGATATTTAGGGCAGGGAAATTATTCTGTATAATAATATAATAATAAGATAAAATACAGGATAATATCCTGTATGATAATGGTGGATACATATTATGCATTTGACAAAACCAATAGAATTGTACAACACTAAGAGTGGACCCTAATGTAAACTATGGAGTTTAGTTAATAATGTATCCATATTGGTTTATCAGTTATAACCAATGTACCATATCAATGCAAGATGTTAATAATAGGGAAAACTGGGCAGGATTGAGGGCAGGTAGGTGTATATACAAACTCACTGTACTTCTCACTTTTTTTGTAAACCTAAAACTGCTCTAAGAAATAAAGTCTATTAATTAAAAAGATAAAAAAGTTAAGTATCACAACTGTGTCCCATCAAACAAAGAATAATAGCAGAGATAAAAACGATTAAAACAAAGAATCAATCAACAATGTATGAAGGATTTCAATTTCTTCACATCCTCCTCAACACTTGCTATTGTCTGTTTTTTTTTTTAATTAGAGCTACCCTAGTGGGTGTTAAATAGTATCTCACTGTGGTTTTAATTTGTAGTTCCCTAATGACTAATTATGTTGAACATCTTCATGTGTTTACTGGCCATTTCTTTATCTTCTTTGAAGACATGTGTATTCAGATTCTTTGACTATTAAAAAATTAAAAAATTAGGTTCTTTGCCTTTTATTGTTGAGTTGTAGGAGTTCTTTATATATTCTGGATGGATTTCTCTAATCAGAGATATAATTTGCACATATTTTCTTTCATTCTGTGAATTGTCTTTTCACTTTCTTGATGGTATTATTTACAGAAGAAACACTTTCAATTTTGATGTAGCTCAAGTTGCTTTTATTTTTTTCTTTTGTCATGTGTTTTTGTGTCACAGATAAAAATATCCATTCTTAAGGACATCCATTGTCCCTGTACAATTTGTTGGATAAACTGTATTCTCTCATTGAATTTATCCGACACTGTTGAAAAATCAATTGACCATAAATGTAAGAGTTTATTTCTAGACTCTCAATTCTATTACATTGATCTACGTCTATCCTTATGCCAGGATCACGCTGTCTTGTTTACTACAGCTATGTAGTAAATTTAGAAATTGAGAATTGTGAGTCCTCCAAATTTGCACTTCCTCTTCAATACTGTGTTAGCTATTCTAGGTCCTGTGTATTTCCACATTAATTTTATGGTTTCCAAAGCTTTACTTTTAAAACATGTCCATCACAGTTTCTATGGATTATAACTATACTAGAAGTCTGGGGTTACCACTAGAAGTACTAAAAAAAAGGCTCACTTAATATCATCCCTTTAACTTTAGTAGCTTAAGAAACTTGAAAAGAATTCCCGTGACTAAGGTGGAAAAAAAGTAGCAGCTTATGGTGGAGCAGTCCAGTAGTATTTCAGCTTGAAACCCAAGAAAGCCAACAAGACCTAGAAGGGTTGGAAATTAAGAGGATTCAAGAAAATTAAAAAGGAGTATTGAAATCAATGTCTGAATATAGGGGTAGGATAGAAGAAGCTTACAAAAGAAAAAATAATTATTAGTGAGTATAGGTCCCATGTTACAACTTTTCTTTCCTAAAAAGTTTGTTTTGATAAGTCTACTTTACTATTAATGTTAAATTTTGCTGTTCTCATGAGGGATTAAGTCTTTGCAAAATCGATTTAAAACTTCATGGTGGTAGTCTAGATCTCAAGTAAAGTACATTCCCTTACTTGAAGCCATATGACTAAGGCATCAGTTTATCTATTAGTGGTACACCGAAACTACAGGAAAAGTAGCCAAGAAGGAAAAGAAAAAATAATCTCTTAAGTAATGAAACCCCAAACATAAATTCATAAAAGGGATGGCAAGTGTGCCAGTTCTAACCATGATTACCTCTTAGGTATTCATTAAATTACATTAACATATTCACCTTCAAAGATGTTGGTTTAAAGCAATTTAATATTTGCATTGTTTGAAGAGTATGATAAAGTAGATTATTCAAGAAACTAAGTTTAAATTTCTTAATTTTTTTTTTGGTCTGGCTCTTTTGAATGGGAGGGTTTTACTCCACGGTCATACCAATTCTATATAACCATTTGTTTGGGTGCTCACATTTGTGACAGCTTTAAATTTGGCACTCATCAGACATTTAGTATCTGAGGAAAATCCAATCATATGAGCAAGCAATATAGGTTGCTGACTTTGTAATAGGTATTCTTAGACTGGTTTGGTCTTTGGTATCTGTCATTGACTTTAGAAATAGCATACAGTTTCTAAAAGTGAAGGAAAGATAGAGCAAAGATTAATATTTCTTTATGTGTAACTTTTCTACAAACTATTAGATTTAAATTAGAATATCTCACAAACCCAGCATAATAATGATGGCTGGGTGCCAGAATTGAGCTGTAAAACCAAAAATTACAAAAAAAAAAGTGCAAAGAAACATTTCTTTTAGATATCACAAGCTTACCTTAAAATAGGTTCCTGTTCATAGTACATACTTTTAAATTAGTGCTAATTTCATTTTTTAATAAAACTTCTGGTTTCCTAATGTTGAAATAAATCTACTCCATACAGCTTAAACATCTCTGTCTAATTTATGTTATAGTGACAGAAAACATATCATTTTATTTTAATTGAGGCAAACAAATACCAGTTGTATGGGTTAAACTATTATTTTTATCTGCATTATCATGTAAAATAAGGAAGTCATTACTTCTAATTAGAAAAACTTAGTGCTGGTTATGAGAACTAATGAAACAAGTTTGTTTATTCATACTTTGATAATCTGTAGAAGATATTTGCCCTTCTAAACATTTCGAGGCATAGCTCAATTTCTACCTCTTCTTGACATTCCATTGTTCCTACGATCCACTTATAACATAGTTTCAAAGCATTGAGTAAATGATCTTTAGCAGTACTTTCCCTTCTTAGGCCACTTGGCTTAAAATTAAGCTAAATGAGCCCATTTTTCTTTCATTTCGTATAGTTTTGAAAAGTTTCCATATCTGGTAATATTTCTTGAGTATATGTGTTAATAAAAATAAAAGATTATTGTGTTTTCTAAGTACTTGATTAGAATTTTTCAAAACCTGGGTATGCACCAGATTTTAACATAGCCTAACAAAAGGTGGAGAATTTTAATTGACACATTTAAAAATTTGGACAGAACTGACATTTATGTATAATCCAAATTACTTCTGGGAGCATTTGTTCTTTATATCATACTTTGATGTACTTAAAGAAAAATTTCCTAAAGTCATTTCTGTATTCATATTTAGATCTGTCAATTTAGACTTCTTTGAGATTTAGATTAAAAAGGTTTGTTGTTTGTGTAAATTTTACCAGGTTTGGTAAAACTACAGAATGTAATTTTTTCTTTTTGTTTCAGTATGCTAGGTGTAGCTATAAAATAATGTAACCACAATTTCTGTGGTTTAGAAATCAAATGGAACCAGCTCTTGTTTAAAAAGTTCTATCTTTACTACTTTTTTAAATGTGCTATAAATAAAGGTAGACATATACAGATAATACTAAAAGAAGTCAATATTATTCCTCATTGCTGAGATTAAAATCTTAAGTAAAAATGTTATGACAATTAAAAAATACATTTCCAAGCAAACCAGTATACTGACTGGTATTTTGTATATATCTTTACTAAAACCTCTAAAAACGGGTAAGAGAAACTAGACAACCTTAAAACTTTGACATACATCTGAAAAGATGGTAAACTCATTTTGAAACAGAATCCTTTCTTGACAACTGAGCATACCCAACTATTAGAGAGGTACCTGAGAGTTTTCAGGAGAAAAAATCCAGCTCTTCAGGTTTAAGAGACACAGATAAATTAAAGAAGGAAAGATAAGCAGAGCATTAAATCTAACACACAGATTGAATCTGAAATGGAATAGGACAGAAAAACAAAAGTGACATAAGCAAGAATATGGAAGCACTGAGAGAGAAACTACCAAGAGTGATCAGATTTTACTTGTGTCCTCACATCAAATTACAGTATATCCTGGGTACATACTTGAAGAGAATCAAAGATAAGCAAGTTGGAACAAGACAACTCTTGATGGCCAATATAAAGATTCTATGTCTAGAACTGAAACATACGTATTTTTTAATTACATTTTTTCATTGTGCTTTTATATTATCAAAGGAAGTTAGTCTTGTCAAGCCTGATTCTAATCGACTTGGCATAGTATTTTCAGTCTCTGCTCTAGAGAAAGAAGTAAAAGCCTCTATAATCCAATTCAAATAAAATAATACAGCCAGTGAAGCCAATGTTAATTTTTTCTTTGAATTTTCAATTAAAATATAAATTGTTATAATGTGATGTTTTATCAAGCTATTAAAACATGAGGTTCCTTGGCATTGAAACTATCTACATTTCCATGAAAGACAAGCATGAAATTCAGGCTCTTAACTACTCTTTGCCAAGAATATTTGCCCTCTCTAATATTTTACCAGTAAACAGGTATGTCATTATTTTGCTTTGGGCTAGATTATATAAATAAGGCTGACCTATTTAATGTTAAATAAAAGTTACTCAGACTGGTTTAAAACTGCTGTCTCTCTACAGCAATAAGAGTTGACATAGAGTCCATTTTCAAGGCCTTGTTGAATTCTCAAATATAGCTGGAGTTGTTAAAAGCCATGTTATGTGAAAGTACAAGGTGTGTATATATGATAAACAGCAAATACAGTCAAGAAAAATCAAATGATAATAATTTTTTAAAAGTATGAGTTCCTAAAAAAGGATGAAGTCCTTAATTCTCACTTCCGTTTTATGTGAGAGAATATAATTTATTTGGTTTTCATCTTTTTAAAAAAACTAAACCTCAGTATAAATAGGAAAGGTACTATGAATCCCTTTTGAAAGAATGGACCACACAAAATACAAACCTTTTTTCAAAATGATTTGACTGCTGTATAATTACCTCTGTGCTAATATCATGATACTGAGTTGAAGCTGCCCCGCACTTCAGCCTGAGTTTTGCCACCAACTGCTCAAATTCTTTAACTTCGCTGAAGCGAAAAGCTGTTTTTCCTTTGATACTAACGATGACAGATTTGCTGGAATCATTTGTCTTATCTATAGCTAAGACCTGGGGGGTGAAAACATATCATAAATGAATCACGTTTTCCCTTGTTGCTGACATGGTCGGGCAAAATGTATTTAGCTTATTTTTTGTGGCTAAAAATTTTGGTCTATAGTTAGGATGTATTAAGAAATAGACGTTGGGTACTTAGTTGTACCACTGACATAAGCAACCTGGGTGCAAGTTATTTCACTTCTTAAGTAAAAGGTTTAACTAACATGTAACTTTCAAAAATGACAATACAAAAGTAAAAATTTCATGCTGCAATGCTGACAACTGATTTCTGACTTACAGAAAAGCTATCAATTCTATTCTTTTTGACCATGTGCATCAAATGCAACAGTATACATTTTGGTATTCATGTCATAAATGTCTGCGTGATCATGCTCCATGCTGAGTCATCCTAAACCCTTATCTTATTTATAAACTTTCAGTTTTTTCTATTTTTATTTTCAATACGAGCTATAAAACTCTTATCCTAGTACACTTATCCTGAAGAATGGTACTCTTATCCTGAAGAATAATACTAAGCTTAAAAAAATTATTATTTAAAAATTACTAAAAGGACATTGCATTTTTAAATAATTTACAGAATTACAATATTTTACTCTGTGAGTTTTAAATAATTTACAGAATTACAATATTTTACTCTGTGAATAATAACGTTTTCAAACTAAAAACTGATATGTAACCAAATTTACATTACCTCTCTTAATGGAATGATTACACTACATAGATTGCCATCCTGGCTGGCAAAGCAGATATAGTTTTCTGAGATGCACATTTTTCCATGAGTGTTGAAGTGGCTGAATGGTACCCATAGGAAACATTCATGTACTTCTTTCAAAGTCTCTTCTTTGGGCAGCCTAAAAAAAGCATTAAACTGCTCGCTATGGGCTCGATTTTCCAGACCTCTAAAGGAAAGAAAAAACAGTGGGGGTTTCAAATGATGACTTCAAAAGTATACACACATTCATATTGATTAATCTAAACGCACTGTAAAGCAAAAAGATTAAACAGTATACGCTATGTTCTTCAACAAATTATGAAATGGAAGCACACTGATTCCTAACAAATTCATTTTGTTTGTTCTCTTTTCCAATTTTGTATTATTAGTAGGTTACAATGCACAAAAGTTAGAGAGGACGTAGGTCTTCAAACCATCTGTTAACGGATGATTTGCTGGGAGATTAATATTATATTATTATATATTCCTAATATGTGAATATGGCTAAAACCAATCTTGGCAGACAATAATTTCTATAACTGATTATCAGAAAATCAAGAGAACTACCCAGTTCAAGCAAAATAAAATAATGAAAATTTATGGCATCAAAATTTAGAGAATACTGTACAAAATAATATTAAAATTAAGTGAAGCAAAAATTTTAATGAATGTTTAAAAAATTCAAAGTAGAGGCAAGATCACAAAACAACATTGCTTACACAGTATTGGGTGCAAGATGGGTGTCAATAAATACACATGACTTGTTAACTGATACATAAATATATAAATAAAAAATAATTGCCTAAAATAGTACAGTTTTTCTAGAGGCATTAAACACTTGTGCTAAGCAGCAGTGCCATCTGGGGTAGTAAGTAAATTATGCAAGTTATACCTCAAAGCCAACAAAGCTAAAACTAAATTTATCTTTCCAGCATATACTATTTGAATATGTGGCAGTTCATCATGTCTTTCAAAAATAATTTTGATAAATACGAACAGAAAACCACATTAATTTTTTCTTCACTTAAATTGTAATATGGTAGATAATTTCACTATTATTTAAAAGAATAATGTCTTTTATATGAATGAAAAGCTGTCCATGATATATTATTTTAAGCGGGAAAAAAGCAGATTGTAGAATAATATGTGATATTCAGTCCCATTCATGTTTTTGGCAAATATTTTTTTTAATTCATGTATTAAAAAGCCTGAAAGGATATACATCTAATTCAGCTGCTGTTATTATGCTTCCATATTGTTTAAATTGTAAAAGTAATATATATGGTAAAAACAATAAGCTGGAGCAGTAAAGATACTCCATTATAGAAAAAGTCATTTGGAGACTAAGTCTAAATAAGCTATGGTTCTTTTTAACTTACTAAAGAAAAGGATTGAGATATATATAATTCTCCATAGACTATTTTAAAAAATGTACATGGCCAAAAATCAATTTCCTGTACTTCATTCAAATATAGACTTGGTAATGAATTGATAGATGGCCTTTTAGAATATTCTAAGGGAAATTAAATTGCTAAAAGTTTATGTTTATGGTGGCCAATTAAGGAACTACAAAAACAAATGGCTCACTATAATATAACATAAACTGGATTCTTAATCCTTATAGAGCTCTATTTATAAATCATGCACAGTGGGACCTAATTTTGGTAATAAGGTGTAAAAAAATTCACCTGGCTGATTTATTTCCAGAAAAGCAGGAAGGCTCACAAAGGAATCCTTATATATACAGATTTTAGGAATAGTTTAAGAATAGGCAAGAGGGACAACTGTACCCAGTAAGGGCTATGCAGTAATCACACAACCCTCCAGGTCACTTGTTCTGGTCTATCTGCAGGACTTAGGTTCCTCTTTATTTTACACTTTCCCATACAGTCTATACCCTCAGCCTCCTTGCCAGAAGCAGCTTTCACTAACTATTTCTGGATCCTCTCCACTCTCCCTCCCCTTTGGCATGCTGATTTCAGTCAACTGTTCCGAGTGTTGAGCAGGATATAAGGGTGCTGGTTGGTTTCAGCAAACCAAATATAGTGGCAAACAGCTACCAGACAGATACTTCTGATGCAGGCACTAATAATGATTAATATTTATCTAGTGTTTTGTATTTTACAAAGTGCTTTCACACATTATATTGCTCATTCCTCACAAGTGCTGAGGTAGAAATGACAGTTGAGAAAACTGAGGTCCTGAGAGATTATGACTTGTCCAAGGGTTGCTCTACTGTCATTCTAAAGCCCATTTTTCACTGACTCCACTTACTTTCCCTTAAAAAAAAATGACACTGTCTATAAGTTATGTTTAAAAATAAACAATACATTAAACAGTTTCAGACCTGAAACTATCTAAACTATCTTAGAGAAATTTAGAGTTAGATTAACCACACATACAACAATCTCTACACTTCTAAAAGCACTCCAGAGCAAATCCTACGGGGATCTCAAGAAATTATTTTCAAACTTAACTTCTACTACTTCTTAGGATTAAACTTCATGGAGAGGATACCATTCGTAAAATGCATATGAATAACCCCCCCCCAAAATACACACACACATCAATGATTACTCCGAAGAAAAGCTTTCATATAACATAGAAAAGTTAACTTTTAATGTTATTCAATGCTACTGTTCTCTGGTCAAAGAATAAAAAGTAAGTATGAATTACGTTTTGAATACCTTTTGGTGATTTGTAGAGGATCATCAAGGATTGGATCATTATCAAATGTTTCCTTATCAAAAAGTCTTCTTATAGCATAGTTTGCCAGCTGCTCCATAAGAAGGTATGTTTGGTTAATATGCAAAAACATTGAAAAATAGTGATTCTCTCCTTGGGAACACACATGAATACTCTCTGTCAGTATAACATTTGAAGTCTTTTCAAGTCTTGAGATTGCATCCCAGGAGATAATGAGTTTTACTGCAAACAAGAATAACAAGCAGATATGATTAAATTTCGCAATGTTGACTAATGTTTTCCAATCAGGTCTTTCAAAAACAATAGGTAACCACTTGAAAAATGCTATGAACAACTAAAATACTTTGGAGTTCAAGTTTCATTAAAATTCTGAAGCATAACAATGAGCATTCAATAACGGATGATTCTATGAACAGATATAATTTTTAAATAATTTAAAATTTTCTTCTGATTTCATATTTAAGCCTGTTACTTTACATAATAACATAACCACTGATGTAAAAGCTATACATGTGCTATGAACAGTTCTGTTTGATTGTTCTTTGTAGCTGTGAGCCATTAGGCACTACGGCTACTATATTTATATTGTATGTTTAAAACAAGGATTAAAATATGGATTGAAGAGAGTTGGTAGTTTATAACGGGGAAAGAAAGAAGTTCTATGCCAGATCACCACTGTCATTTAATATTCATTTGCTTCCCACAATATGTAAGGCATTCTATATACACTTCTAATGGTTCCTATGTTAAGCTATCAGTCTTAAAAGCATTCTCTCCCTAGATGAAGTGAACTTTTTAATGTACAGTTTAATTACCCTTCATATCTATCCTATTACTTTATATGCAATCTAACACCATCACAGATAGGTTTGTCTGCAGGTTCAAAGTCATAGTAAGCAATAGAAATCACTTACTTTCTGATCCCAACAAAAAAGAATAGAAGCTTAGAAAGTTGGTGCTAAGATATAGCCAGCCCTGACAAGGAACCCGTCCTTTCCAATAACTGCATGAGTAATACGTCACTAACTTTTCCTGTTCTGGTAAACCAAAATATTTTTCAAATTTCAAAAGGGCTTCTCGAAATTTTTCAGGATCATCTTCTTTTGCAAAAGATTGTTTTCCCTCTTCAGCAATTAATCCCTAAAGGAGACAAAATATTTTCTGAAAATTAATAATTACCTACCAATAAAAATATATTTCACATATTTAAACAGTTCATGGAATATAACTGTATTTCTTCAGCTACATATATCACGTGTATATCGTATCCATATATGATACAGACACATATACACATATAAATGTGCACATACACACTTCTCTTAGTACAGAGGCAGAGCAGATTTTCTTTAATTTTGTAATTAGTATTTTTCTAATGTGCCACAAGGAGCTACTACAAAATACAGATGCTCATTATTTTGATTGAGTGAAGGGTTCTTTCACACTCCAAACTCTAGAGATTTTGAAATGAAAATATCTAAGCACTCACAAGGGCACCAAAGACTAACCACTAACTTTACAATTTTCTTTAGCTCCGATTCTGATACTCATATGCCTGCTTTTGCCAATCCTGAAAGGTGCCAGTAAAACAATGACCTTCCAATGCAGCTTTGATCCTCAAATAAGAGGGTCAAAGATTTTAGTATTCCATCTGCAGAATATATCCATGCCACTTACTCTTATCTTTCCTTGTACAAAATTAGTAATGTCTTCATTTGAATCAAACACAGACAAGGTCTTCATGATATTTTGTTCTAACCAATCCCAATGTTTGTTTATTTCTTCTCTGTTGGCTCCTGATTAGTAATAAAAAAGAATGAAAGACTCAAAGAAAATTCCACACACACAAAAAAACCTGCTTTTGATATTTATAAGCTTAGTTTAAAAGATAAAGTCATATTTGCTTATTTTCAAAAATGAGCATCATAAAGGAACAGTGGTACTATATTTATTCTCTATTTTATCCTTATATGTGGGTATGAACACTGTCTTTCATTATAAGTAAAAAGAATAACATATTTAATGAAAGGGTAGAAAAGAAAATGCAACTCATGAGAAAAGATATAAAATCCTGAAAACAAGATGCCGGTAGCCTGTGCCTAGGGTAACTAGTTCTTTTAAGAGACTATATAGAGTACCAGTATATACTATATACACACACAGTACTATATACACACACACACACATACATATACACATATATACATACGTTAATCTTTGGTCTTCAAATAACACAGTACTATATTTATAATCTGTGTGACTGAAAACAGTGTGCACATGACAACCCTATGCACACTGTATAAATGTGGATTTTAACTGCAGCAACTCTATTTCAGAAGGTATGAAGCCTTTGCTTAGAGTCAACTCTTCTTAAAAGGCCCAGCCAACTTAAAGAAAGTTCATGAAAAAGGTTAGAAACCCTGTAGCAAGGGTAAATCCATGTGACCTGCTGAATCAGTGTTAGGTGGCTTACTGAGGGTAGGATTAAATACTACAGTTAGCTCTGGGTTGCTTTAGCTAGAAGAACATTTCAGTATCTTCCGGTTTCCCCCTATAACCCACATACCTTTAAGATCTCTCCGGCATTGTATATTATATAAATCTTATTCAAGAGAAATATCTTGACTTCTAAGTATGTTTTATGATATATGGAGAGTGGTACTATTTCCTACAATTCAGTTAGAGTTGTATTCATGTTACTAACGTCATCATACCATGTATAATATCCTTCTTTAATGAACCACAAATAAAAGCCACAGGGAAATTTTAAGGCCTTTATTTTGGTCCTTTAGATATAAAGAAGCTTCATTAGTAGGTAACTACTATATTTCTGCATCAGGTTAATTTGGGAGAATAAGTTACATAAGAATCCTTTTTTTTTAAGTAAAAAGGACTTTTTTTCTAAATAATTTCTACCAACCAGATTTAGAGTTGAGCTTATAGATGTCTCATGATATATCAGCAGGTGTAATATCTTTTTCACTTAGTTTAGATGGCATTCATTTTAAGAGAGCCAGGAGAAAACACTCACCAGAAGCACTAAAGGAAATTTAGAGGGAGATGCAAAAAACAAGCCACACATCTTAAAAAATTAATTGTATGCTGTATGTTCATACATATGAACTATCCAGAAATTCACATGCTTTTGTTTTTTTTTTTAAGTATATCTACTTGAGAAGAGAGAAAGAAAAAAGGCAGTCTTCCAACATTAAAAAAAAAGCCATAAATCTGGGATTCTAATTTAGGCCAACATTATAATGGCCTCATAAAAGAAGTAACAAACTGTCATTGGATATATATTTTTCTAATTTTGAATTGCTTCATTAGGAAGAATCATCCTAATTCCTTTTCTGCCATAACAGGTATATGTGGAAGCAACTGAACCACCCCAGCATGGATTAATATGTAGCATTACCTGTAAGATATCCCTTCATATTTCAATGATATGATGCCTTTTGTGAGAAAGTAGGTACGTAACTAAAAAGGGCTCATTTTTTCAGGCTTATATTTTCTCAGGGATCAACCTTTAAGTTTCGGGTTTGATTCTCCTCATCTGAGTTATGATGGATGAAACAAAGTACTGCATGGGGAAGTTCTCATCTTCCTTGCAGTTACATTAAGAAGAGGCAGGTTGCAGAAAGGAGTGAGTCATTTAGCAGTAGCACTGACCAAAATTTGCTCAGAATCAGCACTGTTCTAACACATGCTTCAGATCCATCACATTAATGGATTTTTTAAAAAACAATAATCTGTAATCCTTCTTATATAAACAGTTATATATCTTTCTATTCTCTCAAAGTTGAGTTGTACATTTAACTTGTTTCTAAACCAAAAGATACATATAAATAAATTTAAATACTCAATTTCTTAGTACCCTTATTTGTTTGTATTCCATGTTTTAAAAGTCATACTCACCACATGCAATGGACAGGTAAACTTGAGAATCTGGTGTCTGGTGTAGGATGCGAAATGGAGCTACCTTAGCAGTAGAGTCTAAGACTGAATCAAGAGTCCCAACCAGAAGCCCTGTTGCAATAAAGAGACTGTTGAAATAAGGATTTTATAACAGAGAAAATCAATATCTCTTCATATGACTAACCAATAGATTTTTTTTTAAATTTCTAGTCCAAGCTTCCTTATAGAGATTTTTCTTTAAAAAATACTTTGGATGAAGAGATTACAGTGTTCCAGTGTAAGCAGTGCTTGAAAAAAACTACCTTTCAGTAAAAGAATAAATCAGGTTCAATTGTCTAAACCTCACGATATATTTGCAGTACTTATTGACCTCCTTTACAAGGTTGTGTATATAGCAGATAAGAATGTAGATTCTGGTACCAGAAGTTACCTCGGTTTGAATCCTGGCTCTGGTATGTGCTTGTGTCAGCTTGAGCCAGTTGTACTTACCTTTTCCCCCATTGCCATTTGTAAAGTAAGGAGGTAAAAATGGAGCCTACCACAAAAGGTGGTTGTACATTTGAAATGAGTTATTGTTACATATAAAACACTTATAAAACATTTAGAACAACGCTTAGCACACAGTAAACCACTCAGTGTTAGTAAATACTATTATATAAGAAAATGTTGGAGAGGGGAGGATATAGCTCAACTGGTAGAGTGCACACTCAGTGTGCACAAGGTCCTGGATTCAATCCTTGGTGACTCCATTAAAAATATAATTAAATAAATAGACCTAATTACCTCTCCCCACCCCCCCAAAAATGTTGGATATTTATACAAGATAAAAACCTTGATTAATTAAAATGCTTAGGTAAAAGACTTTCTTTTTAACACTTAATTCCTCAATTTGGAGTTCAAGGCTTTGATCATTTAGTTTCAGTTATCTAATATTTCCTACTCCTCCCTAGAATAAAGTTTGCCATTTTCTTAAACAACCAACTTCTCCCTTAAAGTCTTTGCTAAGCAAGTAGGTCTCTTTTTGCCTAGAAATGCTAACGCAAGTCTTGTAGCCCAGTCTAGCTAACCCAAATTCTACATTTTCTTCAAGACCCACTTCCCCCAAGAAATCTTCACTGGCAATTCCGAGCAATTATGCCGCCCCTTTTCTTTAATTACTTATAGCACTTAAATTCTACACAACCTAGCATCTTAATTATTAGGCTAGTTATTACAACTACTTTCTAAGCGTTTCATGTACATTAATCTTGCCTCCTTCTCTAGAGTATTAGTTCTCTGAGGGCAATAACCATGTCTTCTACCACTGGGTTTGTATCCCTAACTTTCAACACATTGCTGGACACAATGGGAACAAAATGTGTGGACTTAACTGTATCAATGGGATGGCTGAAATATATAAATCTACTTTCCTTTTCTGGAAGCTTTGATTGGTTGAGTGTTGGTTTTACTTTATGAGGCATTTCTCTTTGATTGAGCATACTGATTTTTGAGGAAAGAATTAAATCAATTTAAAACAGGCCTTTGGCTATCTCCCTATCTTTCCCCACTTAAAAGGAGTTAAGATTTCAAGCAAGCTTTGAATGACAATATAGGTAGGTTGGCAGATGTGAGGTAGGAAGTTATTATAAGCACAGAGGGAGGAAAATTAGAAGAGTAGGAGATAGAACAAAGAAATAAAGAGAAGTTTGGATCAACTGAAAGGAAAGGGTGGGAGAGTAGATGTAGGAATTGGTGGAAAGTAAAAATAGGGGTCACAAATGCAGCATATCAACTAGCAATCTGACAGAGGGTTTTGATACTGGGGGTAAAGTATCAAGGAAGAGTTTGGCAATAACATGTGCAGATTATAGAGAAAAGAAGTTATCTGATATGAAAAAAGCCATAACATGAACTGAAGGCCAAGAAAAAGAAATATGAACATCCAGACAAATATTATGAAAGAGAAGGTACTGGGGAAGAGAGAATGGGAATGAGGAGGAGAGACACAGGAAGCGATTATCTTTCAACTAATAATCAGGGAATTAGTGGATAGTTTGGAGATAAAAGGAAAAATAATTATATCACTCTCAGTGCGAAAAAGTGTGAGAAATTGGAGGTCTGGCTAAGAGATCAAGGATAAAGAAAGAAAAGTGGGAGTGGTCAAAGAAAAAGAAAGAAAAGTGGGAGCTAAACATATGCAGATAACCTCTTCAGAGCAATGTAACTGAAATTATTCAGGAAATGGAAAAAAGGAGAATACTCTCACTTTGAAGATGGGAAAGTGAAAATATTCAAAAAAAGAAAAAGATAAAAGAGTGTTAGTAAAAGACAACCAAAAGCGGTAAACTATCTTCAGGTTGAAAAAATGGAATCAAGTGTATGAATGTCTGTGTATATAAATAAACATATAACTTGACAAAATTGTCAAAATAAAGGAATTATAAGTTCAAATAAAAGCATTCATTAACCACAGCACCACTTTAGTTGCTGGATTTGCCTTCCCAAAATTTAAATTCTAAGCTTTCAAAAGAGTATTTTCAAATTTGTGAGGAAAATCATTTATGTCACCTTTACCACATTTTAAATAAAAGTAGCTCAAAGTCTATTTCTTTCTTTATATACACTAGGAAAGCAGTATTAGAACAATGGGAAAAGGAACAAACAGGTAAAGAGAAATTTGGCTCAACTGAGAAATTAACAGTGGGAGTGTGGATGTGTGAAGATGTGAGAGGAAAAGAGAGGCCACAAATAAGCATTCCTGAGTAACATGATAACAGTTAGCTGTTTGATAGAAAGTCTGAAATTAGGGACAAAGTGCTCAAAATCACCTGCACAAAGGTCATTTTTTGCAGCAGCAGCAGCAGCAGCAGCAGCAGAAACATTTGAAAGATTATAAGTGCTTTACACTATGTAGAAAAGAAATTGTTCAGTTTTTGTAAGTACTGTTAAATCAGGCAGTTATTGTAAAACCATGCAACAAATAATTTGGAAGCTAGCGCTAGAATACCTTTCCAGCCGCTTGGGGAAGACATTCAGCTCATTAAGCTATAATCATCATCAAGTCCCTGCAAGTCATTTAGGGATTAATATGTGCCAATGTCTGGGTTCTAAAAGTACAAGAAAACAAGCAGACAACTTTGGGTTGCTTTTCTAAGGTTTTCAACGTAAACACAAAGGTCTATCATCTGACAGACTGAACATCCAAGGCCATGAATCAGCCTATATATGGGAAGTTCTATAGCAACAGTAAATTGGCAAGAGAATAGATAGTGTCTGTCGGCTGCCTGATAGAACAAGAGATTTTTAAAATACCAAGAAATTCGGGGGGTAGGATATAGCTCAAGTGGTAGAGCATGCGCTGAGCATGCACAAGGTCCTGGGTTCAATCCTCAGTACTTCCTCTAAAAATAAATAAACCTAATTACCCCCCCCAAAAAATTTTAAAAATCCAAATCATTCTTTGAATATCTAGAACTGAGGAAGTTACCAATGTTCTAGACCTTTTAAAGGTCTATGTGGTTTTGGTAGCACCTTGCCATAGAAGTAGCAACAAACTTCTTAAGGCAATTCATCACCGTAACTGATGTGAAATATTTTTTATTCAATGACACAGCAGGATAACAAAAAAGCAAGGTCCTATGATTTTAAAAAATATACAATTTGCAGGTAATGATCAGTGTTCATGAACCAATTCTTTTTGGATGGATGGACATAGAGCACCACTGACATCAGAGATGAAAAATATCCTAACAGGTCATGTAGTACAACCACCAACGCATTCATCTATTCTACAGTATCCCTGATAGAAAGCCTAGCTTTTTCCTTTTTGACTCCAGAGTTCTCCCAAGGCAGCCTACTGCATTGGTGGGAAGTTCTACTAATTAGAAAGTTCTTTCTAAAATATGAAAGGATTTACAGTTGACCCTTGAACGATTCAGGGGTTAGAGATGCTGACCCCCATTCAGTCAAAAATCTGATATAACTTCATAGTCGGCCCTCCATATCTGCAGTTCTGTATCCTCGGATTCAAACAACTGTGGATCGTTTAGTACTATTGTATTTATTGAAAAAAGTCCACATACAAGTGGACCCATGCAGTTCAAACCCTATGTTGTTCAAGGATGAACTGTATATATCCAGATGTTATCATTAGATCTGGCTTCATGAGCTTGAGACCTGTCCATACGGCCTCATGCTCAGAAGGGCTGCATACTCTGATGCAACCATCTTAAAATTCTTTAATTTTGAACAAAGAGCCCTGCATTTTTATTTTGTACTAGGCCACACAAATTAGGCCAATCCTGTTTATATTCTGGGCAACAGGATGATGGGTGATCATTATTTTGTTTTTTACATCTACATGTATTTTCTGAAAATTTTACAATAAACATTTTTTAACCTTCATGATAGAAAAATAAAGGGATTTCTTACTTACACACATAAAAAAAGAAAAAGAAAGATCTTTCTTAGGATAAATAAAATGCTACTTCCTTGCAACTTTAGGACAATACAAAACATATACTCTATTCATATGATGAGTCTTCAAATATTGTAATTACAGTTATCCAGTATCCCTTTGTTTATTCTTCTCTTCTCCTGGCTTAAAATATACCTAGTTCTTTCATCTATTTGTTGTATGAGATTGTTTGGGTTTCTTATTATTTCTTCTGCCATTCTCTTAACATACCTATTTGTCAAAGCCTCTTATAAAATGTGTCATTCAAACCTGAACACCAGAGAAGATCTGAAAAAATGCAGGGTTTTTAAAAATATTGTGGGCTCCATGATTCTATTAATGCAGTCAAAGATCATACTAGCTTTTTTAGTCACTACATCATATTATCATACTAAGTGTGTGATTAACTAACCTACTTTGATCTTTTCCACAAATAAAAGCACTAATCTAGGTATTCTCAGTTCTGTACAGCTGATTAAAAAAAAAACACCTAAATGCAGTTTACTCAGGCTTGACTTCTAAAACTATGAAAGCATGGAGATTTTAATTTAACTCATCTGGGATAGGGCCTGGGTATTCTATGTTTTTCTTTAACTTTGTATTATAAAATTTTTCAAAAAATAGAATATACTAAAACTTCTATTTGCCCTAACTTCAATGACTATCAACATTCTGTCAATCATCTGTCATTTATCCCTCTTAGAGTATTTTAAAGTAAATCCCAGACACTGCATCATTTTACCTATAAATACTCTAGTGTCATTTAGTTTTTTTTTTAAGGTTCTCAATTGAATCTAACCTGCAGCCTGTGTTGAGAAAACTGATCTATGGTATTAATTGTCCCTTTCAATTTTCAGACACCTGCAAATTTGATAAACATTTCTTTTTATATTAGGTTGACGATAATGATGAGCAAGTAGGACCAAGGGCTGAGTGTTGGAGGAAGGGCCACTATAAAACAGCCAAAGCTTGAAGATAGTACTCATTATCGACGTGCTGGTTTAGTACACTTTCGTTTGACAAGTGGCTCTTTCTGCCTGTAAACGAGATTGAGGGCACTGTGTAAGGCAACACTGCTCAAGCTGCAGAAGAGTCACTAAAATGAGCTGTTTAATGATAAACAAGATTTAATTTCCACTCTAAGTAAAATGTGCGATTATAGATGTCAGCCATAGGAATGATTGCTGGAACTTTATAGTGGATTCTGTATCTTGTTCTAAGTTGCCATGTTTACAAAGTCAAACAAGTATACCTTTACTGAATTTTTTATAATCTCAAGTTCATTAAATGTTAATGAACAAACTAATTAGTAAACTGCCAACACACTTAGTAGTACGTTCAAACAGGAGAAAGTAGTGTTCTCAGCAGAGGTTGTAGGTTTTCCTGAGTCTGTTGCTTTTCCTACGAGATCTACATCCTTAAAACAAGACTGTGAATGCTTATTTTACAATAATCCAATAGCCACTGTTGCCATTTTGAAAGCTGCCAATTTTACACTTAAGAGCTTTGGAAAAAGTGAATAAAAATAATTCTTCTTTTGTCCTGTTTTCCCTCTCCCTGCATCCTTTTAAAGACATTTGCTTGAAAAGTGGATATATATAAGCACTCATTCCCTTTCCTAACTGTAATCTTTACTCATTAAAGGATTTAGAATTTTTTAAGGAAAGTAACTGATGCCATAAATGTCATAAATGGGGAGAAAAAGAATGCACGTATTATCAATATCAAACCCAGCTATACTTCTAAAGATTAAAATATAGGGAAATATACAGCACCTTAATATACTTCAAGACTTATGCATCAATGCACACAAAAAAATAGCCCTCACACAATTAAAGAAAATACAACATCTAAATTCCTAGGTGCAGAGCAAAAAGCAAGTGTGGCAGTAAATGAATAAACTCATATATAGTACAGTACTTAAAAAACATTAATTAGAAGAACTAAAGGTGGCCATGATTTTGGTTAGTTTAAAACAAGAGGATGACTAATATAATGATAAAAATCAACAAATATGATGTTACCTTGTTTTAAAACTTCACTTTTTTATACTGGAGTAAGAGAGAAAGAAACAAGACCACGTAGGTTGAAGTTGAAAGCGCAGTGGAGACAAAAACAACAAAGGTTTAATTCTCAGGTCCCTTTAATTTCTATCTCCAGTTTTCCTCGTCTATAGATGAGGACATTGCTCTTCAACAACATTTCCAGTTGCTAAGGGCACCATATACTGAGTCTCATATTTTCAACCACAAATAAATGAATCTGGAGTACCTGCTGTGTCCCAACAAGTGCCATCTTTTGCTTTTGGCACTATCATGCTATTCCTCCCACTTAGAATGTCCTCCCCACTTCTCTCTACCAAACCGCATCCCAGATATTGCTCGTGCTCAGAGATGGCTGATTTAATTAAAAACCATCCAAATGGGGTTTTGGCAAGTTGTTTCACAGATGTCACACTGGAATTCTGCCACCAGAATACCACCTATTGTTATTAATCACGGCTTTTAAGAAATCTTTGTATTATTTAACAGGACATCAGATAAGCATACTTCACACCGAAGTAAAGCTAACCTTGAAAAATTGCTTTGGAAGTTTTAAATAACCCTCATGCATGACTGTAAGCCACCCAAACTAGGCTGATATTGACTACCCCAGTAACTACATACTTGCTTGCTTACTTGTTAACTATTTGTCTGTGCCACCAGATTATAAAGTCTGTGAGGGAGAAACTATTTCTGTTTTATTCACCACTGTATACGCAACACCCAGGGCAGTAGCCAGCTACCACCTCATTTCTCTGCTTCCCTTCACAGCGAAATTCCTGAAAAGAATTACGTATATTTACTCTGCTCCCAAGTATCTGCTTGGATCATAGACTCTAGTCCCTCTGGTCTCTGTTCATAGGTCACCTTAAAGAGGTATTCCTAGATCAAATTTATGTAAAAGACTGACCCCTCCTCTCCCTTATCACTGTATCTTACGTTATTTTTCTTCATATCACTTACCACCATCAGCCAAATATTATTTGCTTATTTGCCTCCCTCAACTAGAATGTTAGCCCTACGAGAATAGGGATTTTGTTTCACTCACTGCTATTAACTCCAGCACCTAAAACAGTGCTTGGTTTTTAGAAGGCACTGTTGGTTGTTATCTGTTGAATGAATGTATCTTGTACATTACTCTTACCTTTTCTGCTCATATAGCAGCAGCAAAAGGTGGAAAAGCAGGCAAATTTTCTAATGCAAAGATAATATAAAATCCATACTTTTTCCACAACTGTCCACCAGAAGCATGGACTTTCACCAGCTGGATCATTAGTTCTTCTTCAAGTATTACGTTTTTAAAAATAAAACTAATATAACTAAAGTTACATATACTCTTCAATACCACTCAGTAGGACAAGTGATGCTTATATCTGAAGAAGCACTGTTTGAGGGCTTTTAGGTTTTGAGCAATTGTAGATCAAAAAGAAATGCTGTTCTACTATTTTATTCTAATCCTTATACATTATTCTGATTAAAAACCATAAATGCATAATCATCATCATACCAAAACTCTTGAGTGATTAACTAGTGTTTTGATTTTGCAGTGATATCATTGCATGTTGTACATACTCAATGTTACTACTCCAAATCAATTTCTATATACAACATGGGAAAAGTAATTACTAGGGAAAATGGTACAAATATAGATCCTCATTTGGTCTTCTGGTACAGAAAATGGCACTTAACATCTTATTCCTTCATTAACTGATAAATGAATATGTTTATATAGTTGCTCACAGGTTTCAAAACTCATTTGACTCACATAACAGTGCCATGAGATAGGAAAGATAAGTTTTGTTCCCACTTTACAGATGACAAAACAAAACCTTTATAAAGCAATTACCACTGAATAGAGACAGAAATATTAAGGAATCAGGGAAGATAAAGGAGGAAGGTTAATGAGGTATGTGGAATTGTTGGACTCAGTGGTGTATTAATGCACTTGTGGATTTTGGCTTGTTGATTTATTTTTTAAAAAAATCTCATAGGGTAACCCTCAGGGAAGGCAAAACACACTGTGCTCAGTTCCGTCCCTGATACATTTTGATCTAGGTGAAATCAAATAAAAAATTACCTTTAAAGATCTCTTTGAATGATAAAGAACAGCTCTGTAGGTTTTGAAAAATGAAGGATGGCCAGTGTCATCACTTTTTAGTCTTTTTTTCATTAGAATGAAATCTACTTGACAGCAAATATTAATTTTCTACTTACATTACAAATCTCCAATATCTTAACCAAAAAAAAATTAGAAATCAACCTCTTTGCACACAATCCACATTATTATAACTTTAACTCAACTCTTGAGGATTGAGGATTCATGACCCTAAGGTGAACTGGAGTGGTGGTTTCCAGCCTATGCTTAAGGAAGACCCCAGCAGCAAGCAGGGGAGGGAGAAGGGAGAAAGAGCAGTGTATCAGCAGGTATTTGAAAAAAAGGCCCAAGGCTTATAGGTAAGCAGTCAATAATCCTTCCATTATTACCAAGAAACAGTGGTGACACTGACCATCCTTCATATTGCAAAAACTCCTACACAGCTGTCCTTTATAATTCTAAGAGATCTTTAAAAGTAATCTTTTACTTGATTTCACATGGCTCAAACTGTTCCAGGGAGGGAGGAAAGGAGAGGAGTACACAGTGTGATTTGCCCTTCCTAGGGGTTGCCCTATAGGATTTTCTCTTTAATAAGCCAAAATGGTATTTATTAATTCACAGTGGGGGGTGTGTGTGAAAGGGTTGATATTTCCTTATGTAAAATGAAATGTCAAGGCCACCATTTGGGCACCCTGGTCCCAGTAATGAGGTACCTGGGAGGCCAAAATTTTACCAGATATTTCCTTTGTGAGCAGAGAATGCAATGATATTTTGCTAAGAAAAACTTGAGAACATTTTCAGAATTGGGTCCTTGAGCTTGGGGTGGGGAAAAAGGAGAGAAAAGCCTTGTATTTTTGAGTGATGATCATTAAGAACTTTTTTGAAAGGCTACCTCAATTTTTTTATGTGTATGTTTAATTATGACAAATCACTTACACAGTGATTTATTAAGTTTATATAAATATCAGAAAACATTTTGAAAGGGAAAGCTCGTTTCAGATGTTACCATGTTCTAGTAATTATAGATGATTTAATTTCAAAGTATGGTGCCAAGATGAAAGAAGAGATAAGGAAACATCGTCTATTTTCATGTTTTTTTTATCTTAGTCTTGTTCTACATCACAAAAAAACCAGTATCTACTAAGGAGACTGTCAAGTCCAACACACAAGAACCTGCTTACACTATTCAGATATGGAAAATTCAAGAGTAAAATACTCTGAACAAACTATCTACATTAAAGCTTCTTGATTGGCAGATCTTCCTAAATCCCATACACTAGAGTACTTAATAGAAGGTAGCCCCATTATTTCACTCATGTAGTAGCTCCCATCTGCCAAGTAAATTGTTGATTTGTGCTTAATAAGCCAAATATGCATAAATTATTTTTAATTACATAAAGCCAGGTGCTAAATTTAGGTGCCAGAGAAAAGTCATCACCCTTATTATTCCTGCTTTAACCATCTTAGGGTTCTCTGTTGCTCCAATTCCATTATTAGAATTAAAAAAAATTAAGTCAACCAACTTCACCAAATCCACAGCTATTGCTGTTGCTGATTGTCAATTACCACATGGCCAAAAAAATGAAATCTTAAAGAAAGCACAACTATTAACATTTCTAGATGGTCATTATCTTTTCTTCATCAAAAAAATGTATAAACGAATCTTTTAAAGGGGTAGCACATAACACTGGATTTTAGCAAACAAAATGGAAAAGACAAGCTTATGCTGGCACACAGTCAAACTCCCATGAGAGCTAATCCAAATGTGGATTTGTGGTTAAAGCACAGGAAAGCTCTTGGCTTCAGAATTTTAAGTAAGAATACAGTAATTGAGCAGCCATAAAAATAAGACCACACTTTTGCTCTGGACCAAAAAGAATCAAACAAACCTTAAAAACATCCCTTTGCTCCATTCTGATCCATTTCATTTAATTTACATGAAATACAGTGGCAGCTCTCACTGGTAATTTCAAGCATCTCGACAATACCACAGGTAAAACAAACATGCGGCGATACGAACTGACCACAAAGATGAGCTATGGCTATTCTCAACATACATGTATGGTAGAAATCCTGGTTTATTCCTTCAGACAAATCCTCTCTTATTCTAGAGATATGGGGCTAGAGTGAATGTGAGTGGGTGAGATAGAGATAAGAAACTGGTGCAACTGATCCATGCTTTAAGAAAGGATGTCAAATGAAAAACCACACACAGAAAACAAGGAGTAATTATTTAAAGGGACTGTGCAACAAGTAAAAAACAATATAAATACTACATAACAGTGATTTGAGTCTCAAAAATCTAATTTACCTATTACTTTCAGGAACACAGCTGTACAAAGTGAAATATACTTCTTTGGTAAATGTGGACAGGAACACCAGAAAATTCTGGTCACGTAAAATTATGGGGAACCAAAATATTATGCTATAACACTGGGCTGTAAAATCTATTTTAATATATTGTGATGTGTTTTGAGTGGACTCAAGTGGGTAAATTACATCACTGGGTAATTATGAACATTGAATCTCAATTTTTAATCTGCAAAATACACACATCTATTAAATGGAACGACTCCTCTGCAAAATAACTTATAATTTTTGAACATCAGAAAATGACAAAATGTCAAGTTTAATGAGGCAATTTTTGTTGCCATATTTTCAAGAGGTCCTTTTTAGAAGTTGGATAGGATGAACATGTCTTGCAAGAACTGAAAAACAATGTCCCATAGAACCTCAGAATTTTCTCCACACAGGGGATGTCTTGAAAAGAAGGAAATAACAGCACATGTTCATCACCATCCTAACAACACACATGGATTTGGCACTTACTATCTTTTGTCCTCTCAACTCTGAGTTAGACACCATTTAACAGAAGAGAAAAAGCAATGTTATCTCCTCCATGAATCTTTAACCAATCCTTTAGTTATTTGGTTCTAATTGCAATTTGCCTGGTTTAGTCGTTCCTGGTTATAATTTGCCCGGTTTACTGGTTACTTCCCCTAAACCTGACCCTCTGCCACTTATCCAGATTATGAGTCCTTGGGGGGTGGGTATAGCTCAAGTGGTACAATGTATGCTTAGCATGTATGAGGTCCTGGGTTCAATCCCTATTACCTCCTCCAAGAACAATTAAGTAAACCTAATTACCATTCCCACCCCCTCCCCGCCAAAAAAAAAACCCCCACCAGATTATGAGCCCTTCAAAGGCAGAAAACCGAATCTTAATTATCTTTGTACCCTAGGATTCCACATGACACATAGCAGGTACATAGGGCTGAATACATGGAATAATTTGCCTAACATCAATCATTCAACAAGAGATTAGGATGGGTCTAAAATGCAGAATTTTGGATTCTTCCTGTTATATCTCGCTGCTGAATTAAGCCTGGTCCATAACTTAAAGGCCACAATACCAAACCAGAAATTGTCATGAAAAAGAGCTCTGGCCTCCCCAAGGACCAAAAGTTTGAATGCCCCTGCCCAAGACGATTGGACTCAAAACAAGATTCCTTGGAGGCTTTAAACACTAGACCAGGAAAGAGTTCTTGATTTGTAAATCAAAGAAGGGAAGGCAGGATGGATTAGGCGGGAAGAGAAACTTCCGTTTGTTTAATTGGTTTGCTTACAACCTTGGCTTTGAAAGAAAGGGCAGCGCCAAACACTCAAGAGAGAAATTAATTACGACAGTTACTCTGAGAGGGGATCCCAAGGATGGGAAAACTTGGAGGCAAAGAGAAAGATACTAAATCGGGAGGGGTCAACAATTCTGAGACCTACCCCTTGCCCTCTCCCCGCACTCCTAGCCTCCTCCAGACTCCGTAAATCCCTCATTTTACGCTGATTCCTCTAATTTGATGCCGATCCCTGGAGATATGATTGGAACTCCTCCCTTTCTCCTCAACATCACACTCCCCACTCCCGCCGCCAACACAATTACACCCCAAGAGTGATGATTATCGATGTGGGGGGTGTGAAAAAAGTTAAGTCCATAACTGCGAACTGGCCACAGTCACCAGCCTAAATGCGACCTGTTCCTGTCGAACGCTTGTCCCCAGCCCCCTCCCCCATGGGAAGCTACAGGGCAGGTACTCTGCCTCAGAAAGAACCCCTCCTTTAACTCTGATCCTTTTTTGGCCTCAGAAAGAACCCTTCCTCCTTTTCCCTGTCCCACCCAAAGAGCGACTGCTGGTCCAGGGAGGCGTTTTCAAGACTCGGGGAGGGCGACGGGAAGGTGGTGGCGGGAGAGGAACCCCAGTGTCCCCCACCCAGGGTTTAGGATCGGGCAGCCGGCGGCGGGCGGCGACGAGTAACTGTTCCCTCACCACCTTTTAGGTCCTAGCGAACACGGCCGCGAGGCCAGGAGTAGGGCGAGGAGAGGATGGCTACAGCTTACCTGTGAGCCCCCCGCCGCCTTCCTCCCCGTAGCCCCGACGCCGCTGCAGCACGAAGTAGTCGTTGGATCTTTCCATCAGCCACAGCTTCAGCGCATTTTTCAGGAGCACTTCCTCGGGCTTCAGCCACATAGCGAAGAACTTTGTGCCGCCCGAGAGCGGCGACCCAAATGCCCTCCTCACCTCACCCCTCCACCCGTTTCTTCCCCTCTACTCCTCCCACCAAATCTACCCCAGACGACAGCCGCTCAGCTTCTGGTTTTCCACGCTTCCCCCAACCCTCCCTTCTCTCCCACGTAGGCAGCGAGACTGCCAATTCCCTCCCACAGCGCTACCGCCCGACGGGGAAATAGTCCCGTTCCTTTCCCTTCTGGGTATTGTAGTTTTCTGTCCGCCTTTCTGTCCGCAGGCACCTGGAGCGTAGGACTACATTTCCCACAATCCACTGGGGGTGAGAGTTGGGTGGGAGTGCTCTCAAAGCGGGTCCCGCCACCAGTTAAGTGGATTTTTGCCTATCGAAAGTTTAAAGCGGGTTTTTTTTTTTTTTTGGTGCAAATAAGTGAGCCCCAGGGATAAAAGTGTTGCTTCTTCTCATCGTTTTACAGCCGAAGGTGTTAAACTGTAGAAAACAAAGTTTCTGGAATTTGGGAGTGACGAACGGCCATTCTGGGAAGGAGCAGCAGCCGCAAGTAACGTTTAATGAGCTCTTACTATGTACTATAGTGATTTTACGTACAATATCTCACGTAATCCTTACAGAAGTCTCACAAAGTAGGTCTTATTCTCCACTTTGCACATAAATAAACAAATGCACAGGCGGGTTAGGTGACTTATCCAAGGTCACACTGATTCCTTGCCGGATTCAAAATCTTTCTTAGATTAAGCTCTTTCTGCCCGTTCAGGAAGAATATAAAATCTCCAGAAGCCACACACTGTTTTTCACGCCGTGCGCTCCTCCCTTTCCTAACTTGTTTCTTTAACTACTGTAATCAGCCACAGAAAACGTCTCGTCCAACTTCGCTTTACAGGTTCTAAACAATTTATGAGCAATTTTTTTTTCTGAAGCACTTTAGGGGGAAAAAAAATCCCTTTCAGGGCAACCTGCACCACTTTGTACCTTGGCAATGATACACAGCTGCTTGAATACTAAGATGAATGAGGTCAGTGGTTTGCGAGACATCAATGCGAGGAATTATTTGAGGGACGTTTTAACTAACTGCGGTTAACTAAGCTCACCAGAATTAAAGAGTGCGCTAAAAGCGAAAACAAGCTTATAGGAAGGAAGGAGTTGGGAGGCGTGTACGAAAACCAAGGGGCGTTTGGCAAGCTGTTTTGATAATGAAGCTTCAAGGATCCGACTTAAAAAAAAAATGGGGTGGGTCACACCCGGATGCCAAGTCGTGGAGCCAAATAACCCTGCCTTGGAGAAGCGTCTCTGGCTTAACCCTCCCATAATGTTGGCCAGCTCAGAAGAGGCAGGCATGTGCTACAAGTAGGGATTTTTTCTTGTTGGTGAGAAAAGGGTCAAATTGGGATTCTCTTCTACTAAAATGCAGTCATTAGTCCCATGGTAGCTTTCTGCAGAGGATGGGAAGAGGCAGTCTTCCAAGAGCCCAAACTGCAATGTATCCTTGGGAAAAGCCATCCTAATTTGGGATGTGTACTAAGGAAGATATTTTCTCATCTTCCTGGTGAAAGATCAGTAAATTTGGCAAATGTAGAGATATGTGAGGTTTTATCTTTCTTTCTTCTTACCTCCTTCCCCTTTTTATTTCCTTCCTCATCAAACCACATTCTTTTCCAATACCTTTAAAATTTAGAGTTGTGGCAAGGGCTGTCCAGAACTCAATTGTTCCTCTGCCTCTTTAGTCTGCAACTCCCTTCAGATGTACCCACATGCTCCCTGTTGTAGAATCAGACCCACTTTTGGCTCAGAGCAGGGCATTTAGAGAGCTCCTGTTGTAGTAAACAAACATTTCATTGATTGTTTAAAGAAAACACTTTAAAACTACTCCTGTGATACAACATTTTAACTTGATCATGAACTATATTTCAAGCCTGTGCAAATAAAAGTATTTTTCTGCAAGTGCCTTTAACAAAAAGGAGTGTCACTCAGTTGTGTATGTCAATGTATGTTGTTTTTAGGGAAATGGAATTACAAACTGCCTTGGATATCATTGCTAGCACTGTGCTGGTAATATCTATGTCTATCTATGTATATATAGTCATTTAACCCTCATTAATACTTTTGTACATTTTTACATCCTTACTTTGCACGTGAAGAACAGGAGGCTCAGAGAGGTTACGTAACTTGCCTAAGTTCACATAACTAAATAAATGGCAGAGCTGGGATTTGAACCTAGATTGTCTGACTACAAACCATGACAATGTACTACCTATGAATATGGTTTATAGATACCTCAAACATGTCCAAAGCCAAACTTATTTCTCCAACATCCCCCTGCCCAAAATTATTTCTCCTACTAGGTTCTCATAGTTCAGAGCATCACTATTTACCAAGATGCTTAAGCTAAAAATCTTGGAATAGTCTTTTTTTCACATTAAAAAAAATTGAAGTATAGTTGATTTACAAAATTGCTTTAGTTTCAAGTGTACAACCAAGTGATTCAGTTATATTTCAGATTATTTTCCATTATAGGTTATTACAAAATATTGAACATTGTTTCCTGTATTATACAGTAAATCCTTGTTGCTTATCTATTTTATGTATAGTGATGTGTATCTGTTAATCCTATACTCCTAATTTATCCCTCCCTCCCTTCCATTCCCCTTTGGGAAAAGTTGGTTTTCTAAGTCTGTGAATCTGTTTCTGTTTTATAAATATATTCATTTGTCTTATTTTTTAGATTCCTCATACAAGTGATATCATATAATATTTATCTTTATCTGACTTCACTTAGTATGATATTCTTAAGGTCTGTCCATGTTGCTGCAAATGGCAATATTTCATTCTTTTCTATGGCTGAGTAATATTCCATTGTGTATATATATACACACCACATCTTCTTTATCCAGTCATCTGTTGATGGACACTTAGTTTGCTTCCATGTCTTGGCTATTGTAAATAGTGCTACTATGAACACTAGAGTTCATTAAGGAACCTTGGAATAGTCTTAAACTCTCACCACCTCCACTGTCACACACACACACACACACACACACACACACACACACACACACACCCTACTCTTTTTTTCAAAAGTCCACACACACACACACACACACACACACACACCCTACTCTTTTTTTCAAAAGTCCAAATCCTCCTTTTATCACTTTAGATAAGCCTCACATCACTTTCCTACTACACTGTTGTAATAACTTCCCAACTCATCTGTCTGCTTCTATTCTTGTTTTCTGATTTATCCAAGCCACATATGTATGGACACAAAGTTAAAGCATGCAGAGATGAATAATACCTCATTTATCCAGAGGTCAGTCTTCCAGCTGACTCAGCCTTGTAAATCGTAGTTTCAAACACCTATGTGAAAGGTACTGGGAAACCTCAAATAGCAATTCCAAACCCTGTGCCATGGAAAGGCTGAGGCTTTCACTCAATATTCTACTGGATTCTTATTTGAAATGAATTTCACAAGCTGAGTTGATGCTTTACAGTCTACAGCAGGTTTAGAAACAGTAAGATTCAAAACAGGTGGAGCACTACTAGAGGCGAGCCATCTAAAACTTTACTGCTCAAAATACATTCCCGGGACCAGCGGCATTGGCATCACCTGGGAGCTTGCTACAAACTCAGAATCTCAGAGTTCATTCCAGACCTGCTGAATTAGAATGTGCATTTTAACAAGATCCCTGGGTAATTTGTAGGCATATTAAAGTTTTAGATGCACTGATTGAAAGCAAATTAGGTATTTGAAAATCAAAGTTTACAGCAAATTGGGGGGTGATTAATTATGTTTCCATGAAGAGCTACATAAGCATCTTTTAAAAAATAAGCTCTATTATGCTGTACACCAGAAATTGACACAACATTGTAAGCTGACTATACTACAATAAAAAAGAATGCAAAAAACAAGCTCTATTGATGAATTTTAGATGATTGAATTGCCTTTTTTTAAAAGTTCATATCAGGAAATTCCCATTAAAATTTTCTAAGGAAATGGGTCAGAACTAGGATGTCAGTTCGAGGAGAAATGGCCATTAACTATCCATGCTAAGCCCTACTTCTATCTACTGCTCTTTAACCATCCAAATCTAGGCCTGTCCACAAATGTCTCACATTCATGAGCTTGTATGTTTCTGGAGAAAAAAAAGTTAAGAACTAGTGGGTGGTGTTTTTCAAACTTTTCACTGAGTTACCTCTAAGGCAGAGAAGAATGAACATTTTTCTTGGAGGTCCAAGTACCCACCATAATCATGAATTTCATTTAAGTCTCATGTAGCATGTAAATCTAAATTTTATACTGTTTAGTATGTTTTTAAATATTTTAAAATTCCACTCCAAAAAGAAGCAGCAATGAGTAAGGCAAATAACTCAAAATTTGCTATAATCTAAAGTGATAAAATTTCTCCAAATATTATAGAACTTAATTAAAATATTTAGTAAATAAACCAAAACTAGATGTGGGGGGTTGGGGAGGAGAACTATTCTTAGCAATCCAATTATATCTTTAAACGTATTTTTGCTGATTTACCTGGGAACCATGTATATTCTTATGTATAAGATAATACAACCTGACTTCTAATCTTACAAATGAACTCTGAGAAAACCCCTCTTTAAGTTGAAAACTACTATACACAGAGGTATATCTACTGCCACTGTTAAAGGAATCAGCTTATATTTTATGTGAAAGTAATAAAATCTGTTGCTCAAACTCTTTATTATCAAAAGATAATAGCAGGAAGAAAATTCACAAGTGACGTAGAATTCCTCTCCTCTGCATATACCCAATAAAATCAAGAACATATCTACACAAAGACTTGGATGTGGACACTCCTAGCAGCATTATCAACAATCTGAGTGTTTATTAACTGATGAGTGGATAACCAGATGTGGAATACTATACAATAAAATATTCAGTAATGAAAAAGAATGAAGTACTGATGCATGCTTCAACATGGATGAACCTTGAAAATATTATGCTAAGTGGAAGAAGCCAGTCACAAAAGACCATATATGATTCCATTTATATGTAATGTCCAGAATAGGCAAATCCTTAGAGCCAGAAAGTAGACTGATGGTTGCCTGGGGCTGGGAATGGGAACAGAAATTGAGTGCAAATGGGTGTGAAGGGACTTTTGGGGTTGATGGAATATTCTAAAACCAGACTGTGGTGATAGTTGCACAACTCTATACATTTGCTAAGTACCTCGGAACCATACATTTACAACAGGTGAATTTTTGGTATGTAGATTATACTTCAATCCAGCTATTAAAATTCCAAAAATTATAAATCCCCAAAAAAACACCTCCACAGAGCTTGAAATAATTAACTTCCTAAGAATATAGGCCAAATTTATTGCATGGCATCACACACACACACACATACCCCTAGCATATTGCCACATAAGACATACATAAACCTTGGTTTGATAATCATGGTTCTTAGGTGTTCTAAGCATCTGCTTATTCTTAGCATGTTTGGCAAAATAAAGAGATGCACTCAACTCATTAACAACATCCTAACAATCATACTGCCAAAGAGAAGGCTGAAGGAAAAGATAACTTCATAAAGCAAATAAATGGCCTTATGTCTTGGGTCATATAAAGATGGGCTAGCATAAAAAAAACCATAAAACAAAAAATCTGAAATGTATATAAAAAAACAAAAGAGAACAAACAAAAAACAAACAAAAAAGATGGACTGGCATCATGGTCTTTTTCTAACCTTATATTAACAGTGGTCAAACCTCATTATTTACCTTGCTGACATTTAAAAACAATTCATGGCAAGTTCAGTTATATTATAACGGGAGCAATTCCTCCCTATGTAATGCAATATGTAAATATTTATCACGCTAAAGTGTTAGTTTTTATTGATCAAATAGATCAATGACCATTTACATCCAACCATATTTCCCTCCCAAATCCAAACATATATTAAAAGTTAGCATATGGGAGCTAAACACTAGACACAAACATTTATTGGAATATTTTATTTACACTTTATATTTAAAGAGAATCAATACAAATCGGGACATATTTACAGCATTTCAAATCAGTGTACAAGAATGCAATGGTTCATCCATTCTACATTTAGCCAACAAAAATACATGTCTATTCTGCTTTTGCCTAAATTCTGCTGGAATTTGCACTGGAAACAACTCTAAAATCAAAGATAAGCCACAGAGAATACAAATAAAGTGCATTTTTAAATAGCTCTATTTAACTTTGGTGGATGAAGCTTCAAACTTTATATTAAGGCACCTGGAATTCCCCCCCCCCCAATTCTTTTTCAAACACCAAGAAAATGCATTCACGAAATTTATAGCTACATGGACAGAATTTTAGTTTACCTAATGTTATTTTAGCCCATTGAGGTAAAATGTAAACTCATTTTTCAAAGTCAACATTGTTTGGACAACATTTTCTACAGACTAACTTCTGTAGAGAAGTTCATACACAAAGATCAATTATCAATTTTGGGGTGACTTATTCATAATCATTTTCAAGCAGTATGATGATTTATATACTCTGCTTTTGAAAATCCTCTAAGTTTGAGAAATAGTCATACAGCATTTTTGTTAGGAAAGTTTTTGTCTATAATCTTTTGTCAAATTGGTGTCACTAATATACCAATCAATCCAGTCCAGTCCATATTCTCTGATAAACTATGCTTGACACTCACATGAAGTACATTTAGCCTAATTTTAAAAACAAGAAATAGTTAAAATGAATATTTTGCTTTAACCTTGTTCTATCAACTTAATGTAGCTTAAATAGACATTTCATGAAGTACTAGCCTAAGTTTGCATTGCTTTTTACATTACAATTCCAGATCAATATAAGCACCTAGAGAAAAACCCTGACACATATAGCCCAAGCTAAAGTAGTAGTATTTTTAATTAAGATACTATCATAAAATAAAATGATTACAGCTACTCCACATTTTAAAAGCAACATGTTTTTATAAGAAAATTGTTATAAATGAAAAACATGACCACTTGATGAGAGTTTTGAATGTTTAAAAATGTTGCTACCACTATTGAGAGGAAACTTGCCTATGAAAAACATTATAATGAGTTTGTGGAAAAAAGTTAATAGGTTAAATATTTTAAGTCATTTAACTATAGCATAATATTAGTCATCTCAGCACTTTCAGTATCATTCTTATTTTATTAAGTTTATCCAGTTCATTAATAGTAAACTAGGCCCTGATTGGCAGTTCTGTTATCACTAAAGGTTCAAGTTTTCTATTGACACAGATTTTATGATTTAATTTCTCGAACAGCAGTCTCTTGATCAGGACTTTCATCTTCTTCAAAGGTTGGGTTGACAACATGAGGAACAACATCCACTGCAATGGAACTTGCTTCATGGTTTACCAGCTGCAGATTCTCATCTTTAAAAAGAAATGGCAATTTTAGGATGATTTTACCTCCTCTTCTTTAAGACAAAATTCAATAGGCATGTCTAAGAAGCCTTTCTTATCTAATTCCAACATACTCTGGTTAGCAACACATTCCCTGCTCCTTTAATAATTTTAGCATACCTAGTGCCCAGATCTTAGTTTCGAAGTACTGTTCTCCAATAAAAGCCCCCACACCCTGAAGAAATAACTGATTTTAGGGCGAAGGCAAGGAGAGTATAAGACTAACCTAGATTCTAGCCTAAGGGTCAGCAAACTACAGCCTGCAAGCCAAGTCCATAGCTAAGAGTGGTTTTCACATGTTTAAGAGGCTGTAAGATAAAACATCCCCTCCTACCCAAAAAAAGCAACAAAGATCTATGGCCTTCAAAGCCTAAAATATTTACTCTCTGGCCCTTTACAGAAAAAGTTTGCCAATCCCTGGCCTAGAACATCTTATGGTACCAGAAAGCAAGGATGTACTCAAAAAAAAAAAGGATATATTTTCATGTATAATTGAAAAATTGTGCTCTACAATGGAATTTGACACAACATTGTAAAATGATTATAAATCAATAAAAAATGTTAAAAAAAAAGGATGGGGCCTGTTGAAAGGAAACAAAACAACTTGAGGGAATTCCCAATGACTAAATCTAGGACAATCTAATCATCATGAAAATAATATTATGGAGTCAAAGAAATATCTATGAGTCTATACTATTATAAATGAATAATTGAATAAATAAATGGAGAAAGGGATAGCTCTTCCTTAAAATAGAAGCTTAATTAATGTAGAAAGAAGGATGGAAACAGAAAATCACCATTTGGCACACACTTCAGTAATAATTATTGCAAGCAAGAGGTATCAATGATTGTGAAAATTAATAGGTAAAAGTATGATGAGACAGGATGTTTGTATAGTCTTCAAGTGTCTCTCTATAAAATAATAATTGCAAAGGGAAAAATAATAACTTTAAAAGCAGAAGCTTGGCAGATACCACCTTCACTAAGTGAAGAAAGTTAAAATAATTAGTAATAAGACATGGAAATCATGTGCCTCATTATATGATATGAAGTAGAGAAGGGCACAACATAATTTCTGTGGTATTCTTGCTAGAAATAGACAATGGACAATTCATTTAGTCATTGGGAAACAGCAGACAATTCCAAATTGAGGGACATTCTACTAAATAACTGACTGGTGGCCTTCAGAAGTGTCAAGGTCAAGAAAGACAAAGACTAAGGAAGAGTCACAGACTGGAGACAAAAAAAGACAATTAAATGCAATGTGGACCTCTCAGCAGACTGGGTAAAGAAGGAACATACCCAAACATAGTAAAGGACAGATATGACAAACGCACAGCTAACATCATACTCAACAGGAACAAGACAAGAGTACCCACTCTCACCACTCATATTCAACATAGTACTGGGAGTCCCAGCCAGAGGAATTAGAAAGGAAAAGAAATAAAAGGCATCAAAATCAGAAAGGAAGAAGTAAAATTATCTATTTCCAGGTGACATGACCTTATATAGAGAAAATGCTAAAGATACCACCAAAAGATTGTTAAAACTAATAGATGAATTCACTGAAATTGCAGCTTACAAAATCAACATACAAAAATCAGCCACATCTCTATACACTAACAATGAAATATCTGAAAGAGAAATATAGGAAGCTATCCCATTTACAACAGCATCAAAAAGCAATAAAATATTTATGAGTAGATTTAACCAAGGAGATTAAAGATATGCACTGAAAACTGAAAGACATTGATAAAAGATACTGAAGACACAAATAAATGAAAAGATATCCCATGTTTGTGGATCACAAGAATTAATGTTATTAAAATGTCCATACTACCCCAAACCATATGTAGATTCAGCACAACCCCTATCAAAATTCCAATGACATTTTTTCACAGAAATAGAAAAAAAATTCTAAAATTCATATGAAACTACAAAAGACCCTGGATAGTCAAAGTAATCCTGAGAAAGAAGAACAAAGTGGGATGCATTGCACTTCCTGATTTAAAACTGTACTACAAAGCTATAGTAATCAACACAGTATGGTACTAGTGTAAAAACAGACACACAGATCAGTGGAACAGAACTGAGAGTTCAGAAATAAACTGATGTGTATGAGGTCAACTAATATTTGACAGGGGAGCCAAGAACACTCAATGGGGAAAAGACAGTCTTCAATAAATGGTGTTGGGTAAACTGGATAAATATACAACAGAATGAAATGGATCCCTCTTACACTACTTGCAAAAATGAACTCTATAAATGGATTAAGGACTTAAAACTAAGACCTGGAACCATAAAGCTCTTAGAAGAAAACATAGGGGAAAAGCTCCTTGACATTGGTCTTGGCAATCATTTTAAATATGACACCACAAAGCACAAGCAACAAAAGCAAAAATCAACAAATGGGACTACATCAAACTAAAAGCTTCTGCACAGCAAAGGAAATAATCAACAGAATGAAGAGACAAGCTACAAAATGGGGGAAAATATTTGCAAATTACATATCAGATAAGGGGCTAATATCCAAGATATATAAGGAACTCATACAACTCAATAGCAAAAACCCAAATAATCTGGTTTTAAAAAGGGCAGAACTGAGTAGATATTTTTCCAAAGAACACATACACATACAAATGACGAACAGGTACATGAAAAGATGCCGAACATAACTAATCATCAGAAAAATGCAAATCAAAACCACGAGATATCACCTCACACATGTTAGAATAGCTGTTATCAAAAAGACAAGAAATACATATTGGCAATGATGTGAAGAAAAGGAAAACCCCAATGCACTATTGGCGGGAATGTTAATTGGTATAGCTCTACATGTGTGGAGGTTCTCAAAAAATTAAAACTAGAACTACCATATCATCCAGCAATCCCACTTCTGTATATATATCTAAAGTAAATGAAATCACTATCTTGAAGAGATAATCTGCACCTCCAAGTTCACTGTAGCATTATTCACAAAAGCCAAGGCATAGAAGTAACCTAGGTGTCTGCTGGCTGATGAACAAATAAAGAAAATGTGATATATACACAGTGGAATAACATTTAGTTATGAGAAAGAATGAAATCCTGCCATTTGCAACAACACGGATGGACTTGAGGGCATTGTGCTAAGTGAAATAAACCAGAGAAAGACAAATAGTCTATGATCTCACTTATACGTAGAATCTAAAAAAAATGCCAAACTCATTTCTACAGAGGTAATAGTTTTGAATACTTTTTTAGTCAGGCCGAAATTATTTCGAAATTTAAAAAAAAGAAACAAACCTGTGCTTGGGCCCTGCATCTCACGGATTTTGATTTAAGTATTCTGAAGTGGAGTCCAGATATCAGCAATGTTTACAGTTTCTCTGAGTGATTCTAATGCGCAGCCAGGGTTAAGAAGTAGGGCCCTGATTCAATGGTTCTCAAAGTGTGGTCCCTGGACCAGCAGCATCAGTATCACCTGGAAACTTACTAGAAATGAAAATTCTCAGGTTCCACTCCAGACCTATTGAGTCAGAAACTGATTGTTTCCTCTCTGTTTTAACAGGCCCTCCCAGTGACTCAATGTATGCTTAAGTTTGAAAGCCAGTTGCTCTAATATAATTGAGCACAATGATGGAAAACATAGGTATGAAGTAATTAACTGTATGTTTACCAAACGTTATTTAAATCAACTATCACCAATAATCAATGGTTAATAGGCAAGACACCCGAACTACTAATATATAGTCATAGATAAAATTAAATCTTTCCTATGTAGTCATACATTCAACACTTATTTGAATGTCTACTATGTGGCAGTCTGTGCTAGGTGCTGGGTATACCAACAGTGAATAATAAGACACTGTCCCTACCCAAAGGGACTTTTAAAATTCAGTGCAATAAGTGCAATGGTAGAAGATCTATGGAAGCAGACAGTAGGGCCACACGTGTGAGTCAAGGGAGGCTTCTTAAAGTGGAGCAAGTTTTAAAGGAGGAACAGGATTTAGATTGGGCTTTTCCAAATTCTTGGGGGAGGAAGAGTGGAAAGAATGAGCAGAGAGAAGATAGCGGCTCAAGCTATGTCTGTTGAATTAAGGTTGGAAATTAGGGGATGGATTAGAGGAAAGATGATATTGAATCAATAGGAAAGAAGAGGGGGAAGAATTTATGACCTCCGTAGTTCCTGGTTTGAGGCACTTGGGAAGGTGTTACTACCATTCACACAGATACAGAATACAGGAAAAGGGATGTGGATCGTCATTTTATTTGCTTCTCAAATTCTCTGCAAAAAATTGTTCTGCCTCCTATCCTCTCCCACAAGAACAAAACACACAAAAAAGGAGGTTGGGACTTTTTAAAAAAACTGGCCTGGCAATGAAATGAATTACCCTGTACACTCACTCTCCTTTATCTTCACTAAATTCTATTACCACACAGTTACAAGAACAAAAAAAAATATCACCAGGGGCAAATAAACAACGATTATTTATTATAGGTAGACTAAGCCACCGATTATTAAGATTCCTATGACTACTCTGTACTCTTGGAAATGTCTGAAGATTAGATTACAATATGAGGTTTGCGTTTACATGATGGCATTCCTCGTGACATATGTAGAAATGGTATCTATGGCACTGATAAACCAACCGAGGATGAAGGTTTATGTCATAGGAAGCTGAAATTTTTACAAGTCATCTTGACATCTTGTTTTCCTACTTTTATGCCAGTATTAGGTTATCTCAAAATGAGGATCAAGAAAATAACTATCAAACCAACAACAACCATGAAGAAAAGGTGGAAGTTAAAGAAAGGGAAAGTAATTTGTATAGGAGTTTTCTCTAAAGAAAAAAGTAACAAAATTCCCTAAAATTTCTCTGCTGGTATGACATCACTAAGTTGCAAATACTGATTCACATGAATTTTGAAATCAATACATTCAACTTTAGTTTCCATGGTTTGTTCATTTCATGGCAAATAATCAACAGGTGGCAGCACATATCATTCTAAAACAGTTTCCCATCTGTGCCAAACATGGGTTCTGAACAAGTTGTGTATAGATCAAGGTTTTGAAAACTGAATTCTACTTTATCATGCCAGGACTGCTTTATCTTAATTTATTTATCCTAATTTCTGATTGATCTGCAATAAACAATGGCTTCTAAAGTTTAAAGTATCTCCTTAGCCTCTGTAAATTAATAAGCCACCACTTAAATGCACTGGTGAGAAGCTTTCCAATAAAAAACCTTTTTCTTCTATGAATAATCCTCACTCTTGAAGCATTTCATCTATTTCAGGTATATTTGAATATGTACATATTAAGTTAAGGTAGGGGTGCCTCCTGCACTACCTCACTCTTACTAGAAAAAAAAAACCTGGAATGTGTTAATGGATGAATGGAACAAATGTCAAAAAACTGGAGTACTTTGCCGGCGGTATAACTCACAATGGATCATTTGTGGGGCGCTTGTTGCCCCTCAGCGTGGTGCTTACTTGCTGACTGCACATGTTCCTCCAAAGGTGGTTCATCTGCTCCCTGAACTGAAGCATAACCAGACGATGCAGTCTCACTGCGATTATCCTCTTCGTGAGGAGAGGCACTATTGGATGTTTCACTGGATACAGGGACTTGTAAAGACACTGATCCATCTTCAACATCCACCTGTGGAAAGCATTTGAACGCATTAAGAGGCTCTCAGAATCCATATGCTTCTTTGACATATCATTACAAAGTTTCTTCACAGGTGACTTATTAGAGCAATGCTTCTTAACCTTTTAAACCTATAACCCTCTCCCTCCTTTATATTGAAGTTTAGTTGATTTACAATGTCGTGTCAGTTTCAGGTGTACAGCAAAGTGATTCAGTGATTCAGTGATTCAATTTATATACACATAAATTATTTTTCAGATTCTTTCCCATTATAGGTTATTACAAGATACTGAATATAGTTCCCTGTGCTATACAGTAGGTCCTTGTTTATAATCCCTTTTGATGATTACAAAAATTTCTTGCTGGCCCCAGCCAAGGCAACTGGAAGAACTGGGTCCAATGGGGTGAAAGATGTTACAGGTAGATTGACTTCACATCTGACATGTTCATCTGGGTGATCCCAACACTTTATAATATAATGCCTGGTACAAGGTGGGCACTCAAAAAAAAAATTCTTATGCTGTCCCCGAGGGGAATTGGGGATCACCATCATCTATATATCTCCTCAAGTCAGGAAGATTTTTGTTGAGCTTGACTTTCTGTTGTGTATTGTGAAATAGGCAGTGTTTATTTACCAAATACACTACAATTCAATATTTATCATGCTTTCTCAAACTTTACATGCTCATTTAACTACTTGTTTGGTTGCTAAGAGTGAAAAAGAGCAAGGAGTATCAGAAGTCAGTTCAGGTCATCACTTCACATTCTGACCAAATAATAAGTACATTTGAAGAGAAGAAAGAAGGAAAATGGAGGTGGTCCAACATGGCACCTCACTGTCACTGTGATGTAAGTCGGTCCAATTTCTGTCATAAACTGCAAGTCTATCACATTACATAGCTAAAAAATATGAATGTTGTTTTCCTGAAGGCCCAGGTATATAAATAACACACCACTTAAGTTCCTTCATATAAATAGTTCAGCAACGTTTACCTCAATTCCCAAAGCTTTGAGTATGTCACATTTGCACATGGGGCAAGTCCTGTGTTCTAACAGCCATGGGTCAACACATGTCTTATGGAAAATATGGCTAATGAAGGAAAAAAAATTGGTTATCAGTTGTGAAATAGCAACAACACTTTGCCTAAAATACTAAGAGGTTAGCCCTATAATTTTACTTAGTCTTTTAACTTATGTATTTTCCCCCTTTTAAACACACTATTACAGCATAAATCCTAAGAAGGAGCCACAGAAACAAAATTTGGAAACTTCATAATACAGTACTCCCAAATATAAAAGCCTCATTACCCTAGCTTCATAAAAATTATTTTCAATACTACTTACTTGAAAAACGGCTAAGAAGCTATCTGACCTAAGACTTTGTTCAGTAATTCAGATCTTCATTATCTTTTTATTCCCTAGAAGTTAGTCATTCTCAATAATATAGTACAACTAAGTATCAAGTGCAACATAATTCCGATACATTAGGCAATGTGAGAAGTTCTGAGAATGCCACCATTTAATAGCTAAAAGGAAGAGACAACTTCCAGGAGAGGGACAATAAGAAACCAAAGAATGAAGACTTCCAAATAGGTACTCATATGTTGATTTTATTTTTTTCTCAATAGGATTGTCAGAATTATTTTGAATTAAATAATCCAGTACCATACACACACCCACCCTCCACCCCCTCCCCAAAACACAAATAACCAAATAAATAGTGGTGCTGGCTAGGCTCTCAGTTATTTATGGAACTAGCTTCCAAACTGTACCAGATTATGGAAACTTTATATAATTAGCCTTATTCCAATGCCAGTGATATTAAAAATAAAGCATTTACCTATATTTTAATGAAAATAAGTTAAAAAAATAAACACCTTCTTTATATCACATTGGAAACATCCAAAATAGTTTCCCCCAGTGCAACCATTTTTGTAAATCAGCTAGTCTTATTAATGACATAAAAGAAAATCAAACTTACTTGCAGGTTAGGATGCGCACCAAATCATTTGGTTTATATAGTTCAATACACACAGCGCAACTATCTCCATCAGGGCCAATTTCCTATGAGCAAACAGTTACTGTTAGTCTGATGGATAAGAGAAAATACATTAGACTAGAGAGCAAGATCAGAATATACATGTATTTAAATTGCATCAATTCCTACAGAAGGAGGAGCAGGACATCACTAAACTGACTGTTTCAGTAAGTGATTTAAAATTATTTAGACTTAATTGGAATCTTAAAAAAAGTCAAACTTACAGAAACAGAGAGTAGAAAAGTAGTTGCCAGGGGTAAGGGATGGGGAAACAGGGAGAAGTTAGTAAAAGGGTATAAACTTTCAGCTATAAGATGAATAGGGTCTGAGAATCTAATGTAAAACACAGTGACTATAGATGATAACACTCTATTACGTAATTGAAATTGGAAAATCAAATGCAATATTTAGACTTTAAAAAGTAAAAGAATAAAGTCAACCAAAGAGGAACAGTACAAAGGGAAACATGTAGCACTGATTTAAACCTTTTCCTGGTTTCAGAATTCACACGATGCTGTAAGGTCTATGGCTATGTTTTTCCATCAAAAAAAAGTAAGATATAATTCACATGCAGTAAAATTCACTGGAATGTTGAGTATACAGTTTTGCAAGTTTGCACAAACACGCAGTTGCTTATTCCCCACCACAATCAAGATATAGGATACTCCTATTACCCCTATTATAGAGGACAGTCCTCTATACCTTTTTGTTGTTAACCCCTCCTTTCACCCCCATCCTCCAGCAACCACTCATCTCTGTTTCAGGGCCTATAGTTTGGACTTTTCCAGAATGTCATTGTAAGTGGAATTGTGCACTATATAGCCTTTGAGTCTGGCTTTTTTCATTTAACATAATGCATTTGCAATTCATCCACGTTGTTGTATGTACCAGCAGGGATCTCCCCTTTTATTGTTAAATAGTATTCCATGATATGGATGTACCATGGTTTTTTAAAACCATTCACCATTTAAAGAACATCTGGGTTCTTTCCAGTTTTTGGAAAATTGAGTAAAGCTGCCATGAACAACTGTGAACAAGCTTTTGTGTGAACGTATTTTTTTCCTCTAGGGTAAACACCTAGTAGTGAGACTGCTGCGTTCTTTGGAGAGTGTATGTTTGATTTCATAAAGAACTGCCAAACTGTTTTCCAGACTGGCTGTACACTGCATTCGCACCAGCCAATGCATGAGAGTTCCAGTTGTTCTACATCCAGCCAGCTCTTGGTATTGTCAGTTGAATTGGTTTTAGCTGTTCTAATGAATGTGCTGTGGTATCTCAGTGTGGTTTTACTTTGCATCTCCCTAATGACTAGTGATATTAAGTATCATTTTATGTGCTTTTTTTGCCAGCCATATATTTCTTTGGTAAAATACCTGTTTTATGTATTTTTCCACTAGATTGTTTTCTTCTCTTGAATTTTGAGAGTTCTTTATATATTCTGGATACAGTCCTTTATTAGATATGTGATTTGCAAATATTTTCTCCCAGTCTGTGGCCTGCCTTTTCATTCTCTTAACAGTGTCTTTCAAAGAGCAAAAGTTCTTAATTTGACAGTCAAATTTCTAATTTTTTCTTTAATGGACTTGTTTTTGGCATATCTAAGTAATCTTTGTCTAACCAAAGCTATGAAGATGCTTTTCTCCAAAGTTTTCTTTTAAAATTTCATAGTTCTAGGTTTTATATTTAGGTCTGTGATCCATTTTGAGTTAATTTTGACGAGGGCATGAAGTATGGATTGTGGTTCATTTTTCTGGAATATGAATATTCATTCATTGCATGTGGAGAGCCAACGATTGACTGCCCTTTCCTCTTGGAACTGCCTTTGCACCTTTGTTGAAAATCAATCGACCATATATATGTGGCTCTATTTCTGGACTCTCTCTTCTGATCCAAAGAGCTAAAGGTCTATTCTTTCTCTAATACCGCACTTGCTTGATTACTGTAGCTTTAACATAATTCTGCAAATCAGATAATGTGAGTCATCCAAATTTGTTCTTTATTGAATTGTTTTGGTTAGTCTAGTTCTTTTGCTTTTCCAAATAAACTTCGAATCAACTTGTCCATTTCTACAAAAGATACAAGTAGGATTTTCACTGAAGCTGCATTGAATCTATAGATTAGTTTGGGAGGAATTCACATCTTTGACAACAGAGAGTCTTCTAACCCATGAACGTGGTATATCCCTCCATTTATTTAGGTCTTCTTTGATTTCTTTCTTTCTTGCAGTTTTCAGCATACAGATCTTGTACATATTTTGTAAGATTTATACCTAAGTAGATAATGGTTTTGGTGCCATTTACATGGTATTTTTTACTTCAGTAAGTTCTATAGCTATTTTTTATTGAAGTATAGTACAAACTTCCATAGCTTTTCTTTGGATACATGTTTTACATATCAATGATAGTTTTCAACTGTGCTAAATCTGAAAATGGATGTTCAAGTAAAGTTGTACTGAAGCACTGTATTAACTTACTGTTGTTGTTGTAACAAATTACCATAACTTAGTGTCTCAAAATGACACAGACTTATTCTTTTACTGATATTGACCATGGCCTCTTTCTTGCATCACTCCAACCTCTTGCTTTCATTGTCACATCTCCTACTGTATTGTAGTCAAATGTCCCTTTTCCTCTCTCTTATAAAGATACTGTGATTATATATAGGAACCACCTGGATAATCCAGGATATTCTCCCTACCTCAAGATCCTTAACTTATTCACATCTGCAAAGTCCCTTTTGCCATAAAGGTAACATTTACCAGTTCCAGGGATTTGGATGTAGACACCTTTGGGGGCCATTATTCAGCCTACCTCCAGTATCAAATAGGTTAAAAAGTCATATTTTGGAAGAACATTTATCTTTTAACAATGGCTTAGTAGCATTGCTTTAAAACAAATAGCATTTAAAAGTCATAAATGCACCTTGTCTCCTTGTTTCAGTGTACGGAGTTGAAGCCTTCCAATAGCTTTTTTAGCATCTGCCTTTAATTGTCTCTGTAATAAAAAAATAGCAAGTATTAGGAAAAACTATTTTTAAAAGAAATACAATAAAAAGGGTAGAGAGGATTAATAAATATCAGACAAAAGTCAATGTATAAGTGAATTTTAAAATATAAAATTTAATTAACCATAATAAATGTCCATCTATCTGATATCAAGAGGGATTTTTTAAATTACTGAAACTTTTCACTTATGTTTCCTTAGCCTCTTAAACAGCAGCTTTGGGCCACAACGGTAAAGCTGTGTGTCTCTATTCCAAATGGATTCAGATGCTATGAATGTTCAAATGAATTTTTCTATTTTCAAAAGCCCAGAGAAACTTAAAGTGCATCTTTTCCATTTTCTTTTTTGAATGGTGTCATGTTTGGTAGAAAGTGCATAGGCTTTGGATTCAAATGGACCCAGACTCAAAGTCTGATTTTGTCACTTACTAAATGAATAATACTGGACAAGTCATTAAATCTTTGAGCTTGTTTACTAGCTAGTACTACTACTTCCTTATATTTTTATCTAGTTATTTTAGAATTTAAACTTGTTTTTGATATCTATTACCTCATTTAATCCTTACAATAACCTCCTAAAGGAGATATCTCCATTTTAACGTTGAGGAAGTGGGGGCCAGGAAAAGTAAAATAACTTGTCCAAAAGCATATGCAGCCCCTAAATGATAGAGCTGTTAGTGAAAGTCCGCTCTTCACATTCCAAGATTCCATTATGATACACCATCCAAAATCTTCTAATGTTTTCCTAACTCTTGAATTCTACGGTCTGTCAAATTGTGGCCAGTCCTTACAATGAAAAATCAGTATGCCCACAGGGCTCTGGCCCTCGACCAGACTTCCAAACATCACTACTTCCTTTTCATATAAAGCATGAGCTATTTAGACACCAAGAAGAGAAAAATGCAAATGATATAAAAAATAGAGCCAAGAAGAGAAAACAGGACAAGAGAAAAAATGTAGTTGATAACAAGTCTTTGACAGTCATTTTGCACGTTGTCTTTACAGCACTTCTGATTTAGGTTTTAAGCAATGAGCTCTAAGACACATTTGGGGAAGTGATAGATCTCTAGGGTATCTACTTGATTAAGTCTATATAGTCTGATTTCTTATTCCAGAATATTCAACAAAATATTAATGCATGAATCTCCACTGCTAGTGTCTATCAATTTATTAGGGATGAACTATATAACTCTGATCATATCCAAGAGTGATGCAAATTAATGAGGTGGGATTGAAGGCAAACTTTAAATGTAATGCCCAAGTCTATGCTGATGAGAAAAGTGGAACTTATAAGATCAGTGCTAAAAAAAAGTGTGTAGGGGGATACAAAAATATAGGAAAAAATCCAAGATACCAGAAGATCCTAAGCAAGGGACTTGATTATAAAGAATCTCTAAAAGATTTGCAGCATAGCATAAACCAATGTTTAACAAAGCAGTCCCAGAATTTAAAAAATCTTTTAAAAGGAACTTTGGATATTCCCAATAACTCCCACCAAGCTTTTATAAAGAAAAGACTTCTTCAAATATGTATGTACAACATGTGGTTTTGTTAAGAAGCAGAAACTGTATCCTCAGAGACTGAATAAAGGTCACTTGTAAAACTGCCATTAGAACTCAAAATTCACTGTTATACTGATAGCAAGAGTTTCCAAGATGCATCCATTCCTCTAAAACCTGACAGATGCGAACAAAATTATGACCAAATAGTTTATATTAAATATGTTTGGATAATATCATTAAAGTCAAACTTCTGGGTGTCCGAATATATTAACTTTTAAAGACAATATGCCCCAATGCAAATTGTAATTTACATTTTATTTCTTAAAAAAACAGAACTTCAGGAGTCTATAGATACTACTTTGTTACACAAAGTACTTTGGACACTTTTTTGGTACCTCTCCACCATATGAGAATTCCCTCCTATCCTACAAATTCCAACAGCACATTGCTTCTACCTCTTATATTCTGTAGTTGTGTTGTATTGTTCACGTGTCTTTCTCTCCTAGTAGATTGTGAGTGGATGGAGGACTGGGCCTTAATCATTTAAAAAATTTCCCACAATGCCTAGTAGTTGCTCGAAGAATAGCTTCTGAATTCAGAAAAACAGGTTTTCTTGATTTTCTCATCCAAGTCAGTTTTACTCATTAAAAGCCTCTATCAAATTTAGGAAACAAAAGGTTTAGAGAAAATGTATTGGGCCCCTTCCATGTGTCAGGTTTAACCCTAAGCTTTTTACTTGTGTCATCTTGTTTAATCATTAACAACCTTATGGAACAGGTATTTTAATATCCAAATTTTATAGACAAGAAAATGCTCATAAGCTTGACTGAAGTCCAGGCAGCTGGTTAGTTGCAGAGCTAGGATTTATTCAAGCCCAGGTTCTACCAGGGTTTAAAGCCCATGATCTCTCTACCATAGTACACTGCCTCCATTGTGTAATAGCAGTGTTTAAAACGCTTCACATTCCTTGTGAAGAAGATAAATGAAAGAAATAAGCAAAAAAAACCCCTCAAAGTCAGCTATTATCCAATCTTCAAATCCTTCCTAAATTGGCTACTTCCTGTGATTTGGGGAAATCTTTTAAACAAGTATTTTATATCAACAGACTCTCCCTGCCTCCTCCCCAATCCTAAGAGATACCTGGTCTAAGGCTATTTGGCAGTTAGAGTAGAAGATTGTTTCAAAGCAGCTTGGTTGTTGGCCAATTTTCTTAACAGAAGCTTCATGTCACTATTCTTTTCAAAAGTTGTGATGTTTCCAGTCTCTGAAGAATCTCAGCTACATAGTCTTTTTGTGATTCTGACTGACACTTTATTTGGGCTGAAAATGAAAAGTCAGGCCAATTCTTATATTACAGCATTCAATTTTTAAATTACAGTGAAGGCAAAGATATTCTACCTAGTTCATTTGTGAATTTATACCCAATTAAGTAAAATAAATGTTCAGTCCTGTGATTTGTCAGCTTGGGTTTTGGTTCCAAGACGTTCAGCTTTTAGTTTAACTGAAACCCACAAGAAAAACACTAGGCATGTAGTCAAACCTAATTACATGATAGGCGAGGGCAAGGTATGCAAAAGCAAGGAAAGTGGGTGGATATAAGCAAACTAGATTTTCCTGTTCTTAAGTCACCACTCTTTTTTTAATAAATTTTTTATAGAAATTTGACTCAGCGTTCATAAAACAGAGTATGTAAAATCAAGAATTATAGTAAGAGAATTATTTTCCTCAGATATATTCCTGTCAATAAAATCAATGTCTGAGTCATATGGCTGTTTAGATATATGAGCAATGAAAGATATTTAATTTTTTCCCAGTGAAAACGTATGCATCAAATCACTGTGTTGTATACCTGAAACTAATGTAATATTGTATGTCAATTACATTTCAGTTTTAAAAAAGCCCCCCAAACCCTCTGCATAATATATGAATGGAAGTGTTCCTAAAGGAAAGAGGAGGTGCAGACTATAAAATAGCTTCCATAAGTCTAGGGAACTACAAAACTAGGAATACAGACCACTCACATGAAGGTGATCACCGTGAACAGTGGGAGGAAATGCACTGTACAGAAGAGCAGTGAGAAAAGGGGGAATCTGACCCAGGAGCTAGGTCAGAGAAAGACTATAAAACTAGGTCCTACTCAGACAAGAATTTGTTTAACCTGCTGTTATATAAGAATCAAAATAATGGTTCTGTACAGGGCTCTAAATCTCAAATTTAGGCAGGAACAGATACATATATACAAACACATCTACTACAAATGTGTATATGTTGATAGTGGTACAGTATGCAGACACTTGATAAGTCTTCCAGTTAATTTTATATACTAGGAGAGAAGAGAAAATTTACTGTAACCAGAAATGTTTCAGATATTTTTAGCCATGCCTTAAGTTCAAGGACAAATTTTAAGATAATAATATAGCTAAGTTCTTCCTCATCTGAGCCCACATAAGAGCACAATCTCTCTGGCAGAAAACTACAAGGACATGTGTGACATATTTCCGCCCAAGAAGCCAATTTGAGTCTCAGGGTCCGACACTCATATTGGGGACTGGCCACGAGACAATTCTGCTAGCAATTGGCCATGCTGCCCAAAACTCAGGACCCCAGCAATGAAACCAGGTACATATTATCAATCTTGATTGTTGTGCCAAGTCACCATGACAAGCTAGTACAAAACGGTCCATTGTTCCAGATGTGTATAACAAAATCATCAATCACTAACTTTAAGAACACTGACTCATTTATTTTGTAACTGAAAGTTTGTACCTCAACCTCCCTCACCTATTTCTCTCCTCCCCTCACCCCTCTCCCCTCTGGCAACCACCTGTTTCTTGTCTGTATCTATGATTCTGTTTCTATTTGGTTATGTTTGTTTATTTGTTTTGTTCTTTAGGTTCCACATATAAGTGAAAACATACAGTATTTATCTCTTTCTCTGTCTGACTTATTTCACTTAGTATAATACCTTCTAGGTTCTTTCATGTTGTTGCAAATGGTAAGATCTCATTCTTTTTTAATGGCTGAGTAATATTCCATCGCATATGAGGAGCTAAGTAGGTACAAACTTTTGGTTACACAATAAGTGAGTCACAGGTATGAAAAATACAGTGTGTGGAATATAGTCAATAATTATATAATATCCTTTTATGGTGACAAGGGACAACTAGACTTATTCATGGTGATCATTTTGAAGTGCATAGAAAAATTGAATCACTCTGTTACATACCAGGAACTAGCATAGTATTGTAGGTCAATTCTACTTCAAAGACAAGAGATCAGATTCATGGCTGCCAGAGGTGGATGGTGGAGGCAGGGGAATTAGATGAAGGTGGTCAAAAGGTACAAATTTTCAGTCATAAGATAAATAAGTACTAGGGGTGTAATGTACAACACGGTAAGTATAATTAACACTGCTGTACATTATAAATAAAAGTTGTCAAGAGAGTGAATCCTAAGAGTTCTCATCACAAGGAAAAAATAGTTTTTTTCTATTTCTTTAGTGTTGTATCTACATGAGATGATGAATGTTTACTACACTTATTGTGGTGATCATTTCATGATGTATGTAAGTCAAATCATTATGCAGTACACCTTAAACTTACACGGTGCTGTATGTCAATTATATCTCAATAAAACTGGGAGGAAAACAGAAAAGCAAATAAAACAAAACAAACAAAATAAAACCACTCTGAGGGCCACATTTCCAGGGTTGGCCAAGGGCCAAGCATGGTTCCCTGGGAGACTTGCACGGAATAAGCAACTAGATCTACTGTGTTATCGCTTTCATCACAACCCATCTCCTCTCTCTTGATCAAGGTCTTTTTAACAACAAAACAGTCATAGTTATGTGGGTTTTTTAAATTCATACAGCATTTATATATAAGGTAAGTAAGAACAACACAACCTTATCTAATACTTGCAGAAGGCAATGAAGGATGAAAACAGGCTCAAAGAAATAATTCTTCCAGTCTGTAAGACCATTGAAAACATCTTTATTGATGTATCAATTTAAAATTATCTGTTTACTCCCTTGATCTATGGCCACTTGAACTTTGTGATAAACTTGTACAGAGTTATTTAAAGTAATGAACTAAATCTAATTCTTCCTCAGACCAATCACTCTCCATTGGTATCACATCCTGGAGAAGTTTTAGTTCAGTTTCCCAATACATTCGATTATCACAAGATTTATTTATATAAGGCAGTTGAATCTTACCAACAATACCAGTATTACACCATATCACAACATGGTTATGATACAGCTTGGTTTGGTTACAAAATAAATACGAAGAATCACAGAAATGTTTATTAAATATTCCTAGAACTGTCCTTTGCCCACATATCAGATATTATTATGGAAAAGTGTCAATGGTGATGCTTCTGTCATTTCTAGGTTCCATGTTAGCTGAGGACAAAGTCAATCATTTGTCTCAACTCACACTATTATATAATTTAGGTTCCCATTGACTGTTGTACTGCAAGGCCATCTCCCTCCCATGGGGAATACCTGGGTATCATTCAGTGTTATTCCTATGCCTATAGTTTGTCTTATTTTGGACCATCCTTTGGTCAAAGTCTGTCAGAGATCAGCAATGTAAGTTACAATTGCACCCAGAAAATTTCCATAAATGTGGGGATCTGCACGTGTCTCAAAGAGGCTCTTCCTGTGCTTCCATAAGTAAAAATAGAAGGCCATCACCCCATGACTCTATGGGCCTCCATTTGAAGTAAAATAGTTAACAGACTGTTGTATCAGAGTGTATGCTCCTTCCCAGTGCTGAGTGCTAACGTTCTCTAGCATTATGTATTGGGTCTGTGTGACCACATTGCAAAGTCTTTATCAGCCTTCCTAGTGGATTCCTAATTTTTCCTCTACTCTTGGAAGATGATTCCTACCAATCTGTCTTTCAGAGAGTACAATTCTTTTTTTCCTGAAAGTTACTCTTAATTAAAAATAAATCTAGCTTGTTCCATTATACTAAGGCCAGCTTCCATTTCACCCAGAGCCCTCTTTTGTTCACTGACCAATGTTTACTCCAATACATGCCTTGTTTCCATTGAATACTGGTACTTGTGTATGGTTAGGGTACATGCACTGTACCCTAAAAATGCTAGGTATCCCATGCCAGAATCAAGTATACAGTGGTCACTCCCAAATTCAGTTTAGTCTGAGCATGCCATAAGGTTTTCCATAATCTTCCTTGTCTTAGGTTAGGGTTGTTCCCATGGGGAACATAAATCCACCACATAATGCTTAATATATTATTTTTATTCACAACCCACTGATACTTTTCTTCTTGTCTAAAAGCTTTCCATCCACAAAAACAGGGATAATGTATATTCTTACACATCATTCTATGACATGTCAGGCAAATGGCCACTATATGCTGCCCATTATATTGGGGTATTTTGATCATCAAAATTTATAGTTATACATTTATCAGTTTGCTTGACCTATATATATAGTATGTTATAATGGTTCAGATGGAAGACATTCCTGAATATTCTAGTGAATTCCTAATATTCTAATGAAGGTAAAGTTTTCCATAACTCAGTTTCAGTACCATTTCTACCAGTAAAATGGGTATAATGCAGTTAAATATTTTGTGATAGTTTCAACCATCATATGCATCAAGCTTTACCTTTTGAAAATAATTAGGAAGTCAGGAAAATTATGTAACACGTAAATGACATTTTAGTACTCTCAAATATATATAAGCAAAAGGGATTATCAGTTATATATTTAATTCTTTAGTCACCAAAGGATAACCATATGTAGCCCATTAAGTGGTGAAAGATGCCCACTCAAAAGCCTTCTCTAAAAGGTGAGAAGTTTTAAAGTTATTCTTGACCGTTTGCACAGAGATTAATTTTCTTAAAATGTATTAAAAACTATGAAAATTATTTAAATGAGCAATGAAACCAGAGTTAAATATCCCATGGAGCTTGTGCAACACCAGGCAGTACTTTATAAACTATATTGCTTGCTGATGGGGTTTAATGCCACGTTAAAAGGATTAATATAGCACTTGGAGTACAGAAATACATACCCTACCATGAACATCCGCAAACCAAACTTTCTTGTCATTGTTACTATAACCTTTGAATAGCTTGTCATAGTGGATACCAATTTCTTTCCAACCTCAGAGATAAAATCAGCATGATATACAAATGCCAAATATTAACACAGTGTGAAACTGTTGAATGGCCTGGTGCAGGAATTTTAAACATCCTTTTGACCACAGCTAGTAACAGGCTGAACCTGCCACCAATGTGATAAGCTGCTTCTCTAAGAAGAACAGAAGTCAATTAACTTTAAACATTGAGATAATCATCACTCATTACCATATGCTGGTGTCTAAATCTTTATGAAGGTTTTATAATAAGATTTCAATTTTTCATCTGTTCCTAAATTTAATTAACTTTCTTGCCATATAGAAGTCCTCACTGCTCCCTCACTCTCAAATAAATTGGGTTCATCTTTGCTTATTGAAGAGTGCATGAAGTGGCTAGAATTTCACTGCCTTTGGAGGAACTTCTCAGTACATATTAAAATGTAATCTTGCCCCTACTATATGATCAGCTGAAAGCATTAAATCTCTACTAAGCATTCTGAAGCAGTGGCACATCATTCTGCTGTTATGTTGAGAATACTTGAGAGGGAGAGGAGGTAAGAAATGGTGGTGGCATGGACCAGGGTAGAAGCAATGGAAGCGGTGAGGGGTAATTGGATTCTGGATATATAATGAAGGTAGAAATAACAGGACTTGCTGATGGAGGTTATACAGGAAGAGAGAAAGAGAGGAATGAAGACTAACTCCAAGGTTTCTAGCCTGGAGTCAAGAGAAGTTTTTTGAAAATGGAAGCAATAATAGCATGTCTGTGTGCCCACAGTAACAGAAGACAAGGTGGAGGATACAGGATATAGACACAGAGGCATAGATGGGACATGTGGTGGAAGCTTGCTGTGGAAGTACTCTTAATTACTTCAATTTTCTCAGTGGAATAAGATTCAAAATACAAGTTGATTGAGAATAAAGTTGCAGGAGGTGTTCGAGGTTTAAGGAGAAAAGAATATGTATGATTAGTCACCTAGGAAAGGCTAAGAAAAACACAGTACAATTGTCAGGCAGCATTAAGGGCTCACTCTGAGTTTGTGACCATAAATTTAAAGTGAGATTAGCCTGTATAGATATCAGTGTTTTCCTGCTATTTCAGCTCTGCAAAGAGCAGGCATAAGTAGGTGGGAAGCAGTATTTAATCAGGGTTGGGTTTTGACAGCAAGTATAACAAAGAGGGAGAAGGGCCAAGGGAACTGAAGATGTATGCCTTGGTCATGGGAGGGGTGGAAGTTAAGCTGGGTAAGGAGAGAAATGAGGATATCAGAGGATGAGGGGCAATTTAAAGGTGGTAGAATCAGTGCCATACAGCCATCGGTACCTCCCTGTTCAAAGATGCTTTGGTATTTTTGTTCTGTTATTTCTATACTTTGTATGTGTTTGCACATCAGTTGTTAAAATATGGGAGAAATTGTGAATATGTGACTCTCTTTGGAGCCTCGCACTATATTGTGCACAATTAGATCTTTATCTTTAAACTCGTCTAGTCATGATATTCAGCCTACTGTCTCTTCCTAGCCCTGCCCCCACATACGAACACACACATGCAGAGGCACACATGTGTAAAATAACAGTGTTTATCTTTGGGAGGGTGATGACAGGTTTTTTTTTCCACTGTTGTCGTTATATGAGGTTTTGGGTGAAGGTTATTTTCCCTTGTGCTTTCTGATTTCTAAATTTTCTATATTGTGTATGAAATGTTTTTGGAATTTAGGAAAAAATGTATAAAAGAACATATGTATTTACACCCATATATACTTAAATGCTGGCTGTGCTCCCTGATGAGGACTTAAGAAGACAATGAGGCAGGATTAAGGCCATAGACAAATTTCAGAAAATAAAAGATTTGAGAGGATGGAAGCTGACATACTTTTAAAAACTACCAGTTTTCACAAAACATACGTGTGGATCATTTATAGCAAGTGAAGTATATTAAAACGCATGACACTGAATCTACAATTAAGAGTGAAATATTTTTAAATTGGAAGGAAGGACCATTACAAACCTGCTTCCTGCTTTGGGCTCTTGCATTCCGTAATCTTCGAGCAGAATAAAAGATAAAATAGCCCACAGTTGCTGCCGTAATAATAAAGAAGGACACAGAAACGAAGAAAATTGAATAGTGATTCACCCAAGGGCCATGTTTTTTCCCTACTTCAATGACCATTGTTACTTGTATGCCTCTTTGAATAGATTGCAGAATTTTTGTGCCTTTCAGATTGCCAATCATGATTGCCACAATGTCTCTTGCACCTGTAAAAGAAAAGAAATTCAGTTTTAGTTTGGTAAAGCATTCATAATGTAAAAATTCAGTTGTTAAAGTGATTTTAAATGATTCCCAATGAGACAAAGGAAGGATACTCATTCATTCAGTTAACATTTATTGGGGACATATGCATATGTAAGTTAGAGGGGATATAAACATGCTGAGGCTTGGTTACTGATCTTAAGGAACTCACAGTAGAAAGGAAGCTATGATATATAACAAATACCTCCCCTCTCCTCAGGTTTGCCATCTATAATTCAAAAGTATTGAGTGTGGGGCCAAATTTGCCTCTTAGAAGGCTTTCTTAAAGACAAGTTGTCATTAGGATGGTAGGGAGTCAGGCTTACATCCTAGGGAATATGAAATTTGGGAAAGATTGAAATATTTGACTATACATTTCCCAATTTATAAAATGACAGACTATCTCATAAGCTGGCTACTAAAATGTATAAAGATTTACATATCAGGATTAGAAATCCGAGACAAGTAATGATTACAAGCCCAAATGTACAACATGTGCCATTTTTCTATACCCTAGAAAGCAATATGAAATTTGCCCCAGGTGCAAAAAATGGATTTATTAGAAAGAGACCTGACAGAATTTTTTGTAGTGAGTAAAAGATTCTCTATCTTAATTGTGGTGGTATTTACTTAAATGGCGTATTTTACTGTATGTAAATTACACCTCAATAAACTTGACCTTTTAAAAAAATTTTCCCCAAGGTCCTCTAAGGTTTTGCATGGACCTAATCAGGTTAGCAATGAATGTAACAGGTAAAATTGATAGAAATGTGTTTCTATTCAACCCCAACTAAAGTAAAATTTGAAATTAGACTAAATTTATTACTTAGTCTAATCGTCTTGAGTCTTAGTCTAAACACCAAATCACTGTAACACCTTCCTTTTTACTCCAACTTTATAAATCTTGTGATAAAAATAAAAGACAGACATCATCTTTCCCAATGTGAGAAATGTCAGATTACTCACACCATTCCAATGCTTATCAAGGTTTATATTCCTTCTAGTTTAAATGACCTGATACCAATAATCTTTAGGAAAAGAAGAGAGTTCTTTGAATGTTAAGAGATTACCAACCAGAGAAATCTCCCACTGATATTAGGTTAAGATATTAAACTTGGTTAATGACCAAACTCCCACCTGGAATAAGTATGACCACACACACCCCCCCACACACACGATTCTAAAAGGCCCTTTAGACTAGAATACAAATGTACAATATTAAAATAGTATTCACACTTTCTGTATCAACTTAAAAGTACAAACCTTACGTGGCAATGCATATTGCAGACTATCAGGTAATCCCTCAAATTTATGGCACCCAGTGGCCAAAGTTTTCAAAAGATCAAAATTCTCTCCTCACTTGAAGTTACTAACTCAAAGAATATATTCATAGGGTATTATTAAAAATCCTTGAAGATCTAAAAGACACTATTTTTACATATGATAGCCATTTAGTTAAATCCTTTTATAACTTTACTGACTCATTTGCCATTACTCAGTTCGGTAACATTGACAACTCACTCTTTTCTTATTTACATGAGGAGAGTCTCAAAAGCAATGGGAAGTGAATGAGCCTGAAATGTTTTCTGTTGCATCTTTTTCCTCTATCAGTATATAACTCAAATATCCCTTATGGGTCTAGAGAATTGGCTGTTTTGCAAGAGAGTAGTTCATTTGTCTATTTATTTAGGGGCTTTAAATTTCTAGCTTTGGCACTAAAAGCACAGAAATCATTTCAATTCTCTTCTCATTATTTGTCTTTTCTCTACAAGCCATCTGTCAAGAAAATTTCTGGTTATAAAGGTTTTTTGCATTTTAATGTTTATATTGTTTATTTTTATCAAAGTATAGTCAGTTTACACTGGTGTGTCAATTTCGGTATACAGGATAATGTTTCAGTCTTACATGTACATACATATATTCGTTTTCATATTCTTTTCATTATAGGTTACTACAAGATATTGAATATAGTTCCCTGTGCTATATGGTAGAAACTTATTCTCTATTTTATATATCTGGTTATAAAGTTTTAATTATATAACCTAGCATTCATTTCTGATATTGTAACCTGTATAATCTTTGAAAGCATAGATCACTCTAAAAATCAGGTTTGGGAATATATGATAATTTTAACGATTTCTTTTTAAATCACAGATTCGTCCTTCTAAATTTTTTTGACTAATAAAAATAAGTTTTCATTCTTTTGGAAGATATGAGGTGGGTGGCAGGGCTGAATGCTCACGAACATACTGGCCATTGTGGTCAGATTAAAAACCAAGGATAATTAAGAAATGTACATTGTCTACACATAAGGAACAATGCTGTGTTTCAGTCACCCCAATTCATATTCATACGTGCTATATGTAGTCTGACTACCTACTGAGCTTTCTGATCATACAAAAGATCTACTTCTAAGCATTATCATGTATCTTGTCTTCCCCGAATCCTTGCAGCTATTTAAAAACTGCTCCCCCTCCACTGTTCCCAATCACAGTTAAGGGCATCATAAGCCTCTGGTCACCTGGTTTAGTAACCTCAGAATCACATTTGAATACTCACTGCTAACCTAGTCAGTTATGTAGATGCTACTTTCTTGACATCTCTCATTATCAAATCCTCTTTTTCATTCCTGCTGCCTATGTTATATAGGCTCTTATAATTTCCTTGCCTGAATCACCTCAGTAACCTCCAAACTGGTCACTCTAACTCCAATTTTCCCCCTTTCCTTAAAGTTTCATCAATGTTTACTTTGCCAGTTGACTTTTGCCATCACTTGGTTGGATCATGCCTCTTCCCTACTCAAAAGTCTTTAGTGGCTCCTTATAACTCATTAAATTTCTGACTCCTTGGCCTAGCATTTAAAGCCTTATATGATCTGGTCCCAAACCCACCTTTCCACACCAGTATCTCATGAACACTTAGATCCAGCCACATGGGATCGGCTGTTGTCATTCACTTTTCCTAATTTTCCTTTTGTTCATTCTGTTCCCTCAGCCTAACATGCCCAACAGCTGCTCTGACATTCCCCTTCCTTCTCTGCCTGTCTATGTATTACTCACGTCTCAGCTCAAATGTAGCCTCCTGTGTTATTTTCCCTAGTTCCAAGTGAGAATGTAACGGTTCCCCCTTTGTTCCCATCACTTGGTTCTTAACCTCTAGCCAGCACTTTCATCTTCCTTTGCATTTCAATTGGTATGCCATACTCCTCCAAACTAAGAACATTCTAAGCGCAGAGACTGTCTTTTAATTAACTACAGTAATGCCAATGCCTTCCTCTACCTGGTATTGCCAGGGAATTAGGTATTCCATATACGTAAAACTTCCAAGTAACAAAAAATTTTACACAAATACTTAACAGTTTTGAATGAACATTTTAAAAAGTCATCTCTACTGCCCTATTTTCTTGATTATGATTTATTATTGACAGTGTATCATTTTTCTAAGCCATTATTTAATAGGATACTTGGGTTATTTGTCCCCAAACTGTTACGATTTTTCACCAAAGTCATTTTGGAGCTGGGATGGACCTTAGAGATCATCCAGTCTGACTCACTGAGTTTTCACTTTGGGTAATTTTCTTTGGATGAGGGAGGGTCTCTAGCAGCATCTCTGCCCTCTTTCTAACTTTATACTTCTAATGCACTGTCAACTCTGAAAAATCAATCAAGCCTGGGTCTAAAGAAAGACTAAAACAGGCTTCCAGAGAGCTTGAGGGCTTCAGTGCAAGTGCCCTCTGATATTTATATTGGTTGCTCAATGACACTTTTGTTTACTTCCTGAATCCTGGCCATGTCCTGGGTACTTGAAGTTGCCAGGTAAGATTCACGTATAAACTAGACCCTATTCTAAGTGTTTTACCTGCATTAACATATTGAATCCTTACTATACCCATGGCCATTTGCATGTAGAGTTGGTAAAATATGGGTACAACTAGCTGAGCCAGCTGATTCCAGCACACCACTGGACGTTACAGAATCAAAACTTAAATACAAGTAGTACATAATTCAAAACTTACAGCAAAATTAACTTTGCTTCTTCTTTTCACTTATTCTTATCTACTTTGAAAAACTAGTCCAAATGTCATGTACAATCCCAAATTGAATTTGTTTTTCTACTTGCTGCTCTGGTAAAGACCACAAAAGAAGATACGTACCCTGAGACTCCAAAGAAGATCAAACTTCTTTTTGTGGAAGAGAAAAAAACCTTTTTCTGATTGGGGTGTGTGAGTGAGGGTGTGTGCATGTGTGTGCTGCTAAAGCAGGCACGCCGAGCCTTTTTCTCCCTTACGCTTTCTCTGTCCTTAACATACAGGAGATTCAGGGGCTGTTACTATGCTTCAGCTGATCCTTCACCTCTCAAATTAAAATCAGTGACTCTGTAAGGGATCTTTTTAAAGCACCACAAACATATTCTGCATGTAAAGTTAGCCATTCATTATAAGCAACATACATGTGGTCATCTTCAGAACTTACTGCAAAGCTTTAATTTCCCTGATTTCTGGTGTGTTGAGGAATAGAAAGTGAAAAGAACACATAAAGGCCAGAAGTTTTTCTCATCTTAAATAGGATTTAGAAAATGTGAAGAATGGCATTTTTTTTTCAAAGAGATGATTAAAATACAATCTTTGGCTATCTGGAAGGATGAGGTATTGCTATTCCCTTCTTAGATAAGGTCAAAGCACTTCTTCCGTGATTACGAGAACAGATCTTCCTTGAAGACAAGAGTTCAGACACTCAGGAGAACAAGTTCCATTAACAGAAAACTAACCTATGTCATTGGATCTATGTTCTCTATGCTGCAGAATTCTGCTTATCAGTTTATTCTCTTACAGTTGTCCAACAACATATAAATGGAAATCGTTTTACCACAAGCTTTATTTATTGCTATTTTCTTAAACCATTCTTATAGCTCATCTTTAAAACCAATGTTGATTTACTGATACATAGACTCTTACACAAATGGTCACACTTCCCACTTTTCTGTCCAAAATTTCACTCTAACAACTATCTCCTCTGGAAAGTATCAGGCTTAGGAAACCAAATATGGGCTGCACAGCTCAGCTGATTAAAACATAGAGCTAATAAGATCAAGGCTATCATTCAATTAAACTTCTTTTGGATCAGTTATAGAGAAGACAGTACCCCTAAACTCATTAAGTATTTTGTGACTATCTGTACACATGCCAGACACTGTGCTAGGCCTCAGGGCTACAGAAAGGAATAAAATATAGTCCCTACCCTTTAGGCACTTGCAAAATTCTCCTATATATTAGCCATTCATCACTAGGAAGAATATGAACTAAGCCAGTGAAATGAATTGTACGAATCCATTTTCATGGCTTCTAGCAGAAAAAGAGAATTTCCAAATCACTTTCTGAACAGATACTGGGTTAGCAGAACAGCTTCCTATCTAAAAAAGGCAACTTATTGTCCTTCAATGTCCAATACTTTGTAATATAACAAACTGTACTTGTTTTGATTATTTCTAAACTTGACGGTACTCTTTATTTAAAAATTGGTAACCAGAAAGAGACTAGAGTTTGACAGAGGGAAGAAGTATAATGTGGCAAAAATAACACTAAAGTGGGAATCAGACTGCCACTTCTGCCTGCAGGAGATAGGGCTGTACTAAGCGTCTAAAATCAATTCTGGCAAAGAATATGACTACATTTCTTCTTCTATCCTTGTGGAATTTCCAAATCAACTACTAATTTCATCTCATTTTTCCATTAAAAAAAAACCATAGCACCCATCCCCCCCAAAAAAGAAAAGGAAAAATCTTTAATACGCTAAAAGTGTCTGATGAGGAAAACTGATCATTAATTGGACAACAAACCTTTATGGCCTAAACCTTGATCACAGAACAGCTATCGTTTCAGGATCTGAATCTCTCTAAATCTGCACTTTATTTCAAGGATTTATTCTTGAATTTTAATGTGTTGTAGCCAATACATTTTCAGAGTTGAAAAGCAAAAGAAAAAAAAGCTGTCATTTTTACAACTCTAGTGTATTAACACCATTTTATATTTGACAATCTAGTGCTCAAGAAAAGGTAATCTGGACCCTAACTGCTTAAACACAAGTTTCTGGGTCTAGTATTAACTTAAAAGAAACTTACCTTGATACCACAGATGTAGCAGTCACTCAATTCTATAAGGAATCCTTGAACTTCCTACTTAAAAGTCATTACTAACACAATGTAGCTCAAGTTTTTCACATTTTCACTCTGCTATCTCGAGTATTTTTGGAGAAGGGACAGATCAGAAATAGATAATATTTAGGCAGAAGAAATTCAGACTCCAATTTCTAATGTTCAACAATGAATAAAGGTTTTGTCATGTGCCTATCTGGGGAACCAAGGTAATAAAATAGGCTGTAGCAACTCAACTACTGTTACTGAATATAATTCAGTTAAAATGTAATTCAATTATAATTAATAAAGGTTATCTATCCTTGGTACCACTGGCAAAAAAATTCTTCTAGTCATTATTCATAATATATAGAAATTTGATCCTAGGATCCTGATTCATTTCTTTCAAAAAAACTAATGATAGTAGGGCTTCGATCTAATCTTATTTATTTGTGAACACAGAGAAATTCATTAAACAAATTATTTATCAAGTGCAAACTATGTAGGGAGTTCTGTGTTTCTGGATCTTTTCCCTCCACTTTAATATTAATGTGTCAAAATGTAAACTCTAAAACATTTTACAATATATGAAATATTCTAAGCATACTGATGGCATACTATAGCACCTTACCATTCAAACACAAAATACAAAGAGGTGAGGAAAGCTATTCTAGTATCTCTTTCAACCAGTTTCCCACTTTTAATACTAGAAAAGAAGTATTCACAGCGAGAGACATACAAGTAATAAGGGCAATTGAAGGCCAAAGTAGCTCTTCTAAAACTAAGCACACATTCAATACTGCCCAACATCCTGGTAATACAATGAGGTCAGCACTTCTGAATTCACTTGTATTTGAAATAAACAAGATCTCGGTGTGATGAATTCCAATATAATTCTCTAATAAGCATTTCATCCATTAGAAAATCTGGAACCAAAGGAAGAAATACAAATGACCAATAGACACATGAAAAAATGCTCAACATCACTATCAGAGAAATGCAAAATAAAACCACAATGAGATATCACCTCACACCAGTCAGAATGGCCATCATTTAAAAGTCCACAAATGACAAATGCTGGAGAGGCTGTGAGGAAAAGAGGACCCTCCAACACTGCTGGTGGGAATGCAGTATGGTGCAGCCACTGTGGAAAACAGTATGGAGATTCCCCAAAAGACTAGGAATAGACTTACTATCTGACCCAGGAATCCCACTCCTGAGCATATATCCAGAAGGAACCCTACTTCAGGATGACACCTGCACCCCAATGTTCATAGCAGCACTATTTACAATAGCCAAGACATGGAAACAGCCTAAATGTCCATCAACAGATGATTGGATAAAGAAGTTGTGGTATATTTCTACAATGGAATACTACTCAGCCATAAAAAGCGACAACATAACACCATTTGCAGCAACATGGATGTTTCTGGAGAATGTCATTCTAAGTGAAGTAAGCCAGAAAGAGAAAGAAAAATACCATATGAGATCGCTGTATGCGGAATCTAAAAAAAAAACATAAATACAAAACAGAAAGAGACTCATAGACACAGACTACAAACTTGTAGTTGCCAAGGGGGTGGGGAGTGGGAAGGGACAGACTGGGATTTCAAAATGTAGAATAGATAAACAAGATTGTACTGTGTAGCACAGGGAAATATATACAGAATCTTGCAGTGGCTCACAGCCAAAGAGAATGTGACAATGAATGTATGTATGTTCATGTATAACTGAAAAACTGTGCTCTGCACTGAAATGACACAACATTGTAAAATGACTATAAGTCAATCAAAAATGTTAAAAAATAAAATAAAATAAATGTAAATTATTTTAAAAAAGAAAATCTGGAACCAATTCAAGTGGACTTTTTTTAAAAACTTTTTTTATTGAGCTATAGTCATTTGTTCTCTCATTGCATCCCAACAAACACATAAACAAATGATTTCTTTAAAGTGTCTGGCAATATATGTCTGTGGTTTACTGGAATCGGATAAATCAGTACTACACACCCCTTTAATATGTCATTATGCTCCTAACTAGCCTTTAATTAAATTCTAGTCTATTGCAGAATGTGAAATAGGCATTAGTACAGGTTGCCCGTTGGTTAAAGCAATGGTTCTTTAATTTTTTGTATTGTTACAAATCATCTTTTTGAGGGAGGGGCAGTGGTAGTGAAGACGACCACTTTAAAAGCCAACAAATGAAACAGAGGCACAACTACCTGTGTAGTTCAGCACTCTGCCTTTCTTTCTGTCCTGCAACCCCAGATAGCTTTGCTGTAGCTTTTGAAGGTAATACTACATTAGGGAATGGGTCACAGATTCGATATAGCACACAACACACAAAAAAACTTCTGGCAGATGGAGCCTTCAGGAAAACAGCGTATTAAAAACACTGGGAAATCAGAAGCAATACTGTTCAGAAGGTCACAGATGCATAATTTGTAGATGACATGTCATATTCACCAGTAAACAATTCTTAGAATTATTATTAAAAATACCCAGTCCTGCCTGGACTATTCTGACTTCTACTAGGGGTCTGTCTAGCATATTTTAAGAACCCAAGGGCTAGATGAGCATTTTTCAAAGTTTTTGGATTTGGGACTCCTTTATACTCTTTAAAGTTCTTTAAAACAAAAGAACTTTTGTTTATATAGATTATTTCTGTTCATATTAGCCATATTAGAAGTTAATGGAGGAATTTTTTAAATGTTTATTCATTCATTTAAAATAACAGCTGTAAATACATATCAATGCAATGAACATATTTGTATTAAAATAACTATATTTTCCCAAAAATGTAAGAAGAGTGGCACTGTCATTTGTGCAGACTTCTTTAATACCAGACCTAACAGAAGACAGTTGGATCTTCGTATCTGCTTCTGCATTAGATCTATTGTGATCTGTTTTTCTGGTTGAAGTCTATGAAGAAAATCAGTACTCACACAGATATGTAATTAGAAAACTGAGGAATATTTTAATAGCATTTTCAAATAATTGTACATGTTCATCTTTGATGTTACAACAAAATGCAACAAGTGGCGGTTTCTTAAACACTAGGTGCAAGGTAGAATTTAAAACCATTATCAGTAAACTCTATGTACTCAGTTAAATAAAAACCATTGATCCAGCATATTGAATGGATCCTTTATCCATGTATGGTTCTGTGACACCATACATTAGTCATCTGGAAAGTACTGGTTCACTGAATTACGCAAATATTACAAATGGTGACTCATTTCAAGATTATACAATATCAAAAAATCATGGTTATTAACATCACCACTGATCTCATTAGAAGTCGAAGTTTTAGGAAGTTGTCGAGCTCATGTGGTAGGTGAAAGTTTTCCAAAATTCTAATTTTTGCTTGAACATTTAAATTTTAGCATTAGCAACAAATGCTGTCATTTGTTTTCCTTGAAATGACAAGCTCACTTAGTTAATTTTTGAAAAAAGTGCTTCCAAATACCCAAGTCTGAATAACTGCTGTTTGTCAGTAGTTCTTTCAAGTTAAAAAGGAGTTCTCTGGAGAAAGCACGTAGTTGAGCTTACAACTCAGTCGTACAAGCACTTTTCATCTACTCTCCAATTCACCACACAGAATATGCAAAAAAAAATGTGTGTGTGACAGCTTGGAGATTTAGTAAAATTAATTATTCTTACTGATACATCAAGGACATTCCTAAGTGAAACTGGTATTTTCTTTTTACTGTAAATGCATAGAGGTATAGTATACGTTACAGTTTGGTGCCTCTGTCTCAATTTGCACTAAGGTGCCAGCAGTTTTTTCCACTATTGTGTTTACACCCTCCATGTAAATGTCAACACAGTGAATACTGCAAATAATGGCTACATAGTATTATGAAAATAGTATTGAGCTCACGGACCCCTGAAAGAATCTCATGGACCAGTGCTCCTAGATCCTGTTTTGAAAACTGTTGGGCTAGATCAATGACCCTCAAACTTTAATATGCATGAGAAATGACCTGGGAAACTTGTTAAAACGCTGAACTCCCTGGGCCCCATTCCTTAATTCAGTATTGTCTGGGGTGGGGCTTGGGAACCCGCAGTTTAACAAGTTCTGTGGGTTCTTTTGCTGCCTGTGGTCTGTGGCCCATACTTTTAGAATTATTGGGCTGGAGTTTGATTATAGTTTGATGATGTTATGGTCAAGAAGTTTCAAGATGGTGACGTCACTCTAGACAGATCAATGCCAATCCTTCACCCTGCATAGAAAACCTCTGCCAATAGAATTATTTTGTCTTTATCGGTAAACACTTCATATAGAGAAGTTCAAAAATTAGCCACATAAGAAACAGGCCCATTTCTTTCCTGTTGTGACTAACACATCTCCATTGTCACCTTTGTGTCTCAGTTAAATCATTGTAACAACCTCCTAACTAGTCTCCAAGCCAGCAGTCTCAGGCCTCCAATTCATTCCCCTTGTGGCTCCCAAATAAATTTCTCTAAATAGGAAAAATGTTTGTTAGTACTCCTTTGCCAAAGGCCCTTTAAGAGCTCAGTTTCACCTACAGAATAAAGTTCAGCCTCCTTTCACAAGATCCTGAGTCATCTGCATTAGATATTCAGCTTTTAGACTATTGCAGGTTTCCCTTAAGCTATCTGGCTTATTTGAGTTTCACTAAACTATGAACTCCTTCAGGTTACGGACTGGGTCTTTCATCGATGTAACTGTGTCTAATAGAGTGCCTGGCGCATTAACACATGTCAAATAAATGTTTGATGAATGCAGTTTTAAGTATGTTATATTGAGCGATCATTTGAATCTTGACTGAATCTGAAAACAACTTCATCCTTAAAGATAATTGTACTTAACAGAGCCTAAGATGTGCCTCTTCCCTACATTCAAAGATAACTTGGCACAACGTGTCTGCCTACAGCAAGGGCATATTATCTATATACAGATAAGAAATTAAATACTAATCTTACTCTACAGACCTTGAGTTTAGCATGATGCTTACTGCTAGTGCTGATTCCGCTGAAATCACCATACTGCCCGAGCAGCACTAATGGTGGCAATAATCCCTCTCTGAGCCGGGGCTCGACTATCCTTCGGTTTCACACTTACATTCAGGAGCTACGACGGATGCCTTTTTAGCCCCAAGCTCAAGTTAGAACCCAGTCATTCTGGTTCACTAGGAGACTGGCTGTTTGGGCACTTATGAGGAAGTTCAGAGGACATAAAAAAGGAGTCTTGAAGCGGTTGGAACAGGTTGAGTGTTTATACAACCTTAAATTTGTACTGATACTCAGGAAAAGAAAATAATAACATATGTTATTGCCAGACCAGGCAGAAATTGTAACATGTATGTTATTTGATGAATAGGATATCCTGTAATTGTACTAAAATGTTTATGCTAAAGAAGTTTTCTATTGCCATATCTTTTGTTTTGGGTAGTACAGTTTCTAGAAACCAAATTCAACATTTGTTGTTGCTATTTATGAATGTTTTCTGAAGGAATGCTAGTCAGTAAACTCCACAGCATCAATGCAGTCAACCCTCTGGGATAATAAATTGGGCAACATCCAGAGCTATTCAGAATCTGATAAGGATTTTTAATGGCTCAAGGTAAAGCAATTACTGACTAACAGAATATACACAACAGGTTGAAAACAATTAGATACTTGTTAGGCAGTTTTTAAAAAGACAGGAGATTTAGGGGTTTCAGGGAAAAATGTATACAAATGAATGTTAGAAATTATGGTGATCTTTTGTCCTTCTATTCGTCGGTTCTGTTTTCCTGTAATGTGAGACCTTGGGAAGGAGAATTCCACTGAATAAATCGCTGCTGTATTGGGCGGGGTGGGAAATGAGCAAAAAACCAGGACATAGCCTAGACTTCAAATACAATTGGGACATGGCCTCCACCACTTGCCACTTTATACTCAAACTTTCAGATAAACTAGTACAAGAATGTATGGGAGGGAAACATACTCTGTACCTTAAATACTGCCAAACTCTGGGGAGGAACATTTTTGTGTAGGTCTTAAAGCCCTACCTAAATTGATATTTGAGTACCAAACTAAAATATCATTATTAGTCAAAAGAAAAGCAATATAGGCCGAAAATGTCAGCTAGACAGAAAAGACCAGGCCATTGTTTATCTTTAGCTACTTCCCATTCACTTGTCTCCTACCACGACCTCCAGCCACCATGCTTGTCATAAAGGGGGTGTTCAAACTTTTGTTGAAATTGGAACCTCTTTTTGTACATACTCTCTTCAGGCATGGTTTGTAATACGGGAATTTGGAAATTACATTAATCATTAAAATTAGGGAGAGTATTATGTTGAGAGATGGGGTATTCATTGTGACTTTGCCACATGAACGCAAGGATGCAAAGGTTACAGACATCCAATTAGTATTCTATTAGGTATCTGAATTGGAGAAAAAGAGAATTTGGCATGCCTCTATAAATTTTGGTATCATTCAGTTAAAAGAAATCCAAAACTAAGAATATTCTACTAATTGAGAATATTAAATTTCCTCCTTTATGAAGTATTATAAAAGCTAAGTCCTGTACTAAGGCCTAAAGACTAACTGATAAAAACAAACACAAACCTGTCTCCTTGGTGTTTTCATCCTTTCACATTAAAGTGTTTCTGAAAGTCAATAAGGAGAATAAGCCTAGCCTGTATAATTACACTTGTCATATTAACCTGATTTAAAGGGCACCATATTAGTACCAAGACACATAACTAAAATGTTTGTCATCACAGTTGAAAACATTCTGTTCTTATCAGAGTGAGATAATTGGTCTAGTCACTCCTTGACACTGACAGAACTTTGATACAGGTAAAATATGAGGCCAGTCTGAGAGAGAGACAGAGGGAGGGAGGGAGGGAGGGAGGGGAGTGGAGGGCAGAGAGAGGGAGAGAGAAGGGAAAAGCTATCAAGTGCATGGCAATCAGTGTTTTCCAAATTATATTTCAGTTGTTAAGTATTTTGATAGGAAAGGGGTTCTATAAATAAACAAGTTTAGAAAACAACACATTGAACAAGGTTAAACCGTGTTTATTTAGCATATCAGAGGCTCTGGGAAGCCCGGCAGTGGTACGCATTGCCAATCTCCAGGACAGGACTGTACATGAGGGTGAGGAGTGGTTAAGCTATTCTTTAATGAACCAGGCTGTGTAAAAAGTGCTTTATATATTATCTAATTTATCCCTCACAGTAACCCTATGAAGTAGGTACAAATATCATCCCCTATTCTATAGATGAGAAAGCTGAGTCTTAAAAGACGTTAATTTAGCTAAGGTCACAAAGCCACTGCATGATAGAGTTGGGATTCAAATCAAAATCCTTCTGATTCCTAAGTCCCCAATCTTTATCACTTTGCCATCAAAAGGTCCAAAGTCATTTCTATTGTTAGAGCTTCACATCTTGATTTTAACGTCTTGCTGCTGCTTAAGATGGAAATACACAGGAGAGAAGGACAAAAGTTGTTTCAGTTTCTTGATTATGTGATTCTACCCGTATTTCTCAGAAACGGCCAGAAAAATAGCAATTTGGATTGTCAGTTTTTTCCCTACTTCTACATATGAAACAATTACATATTTCAAAATGCGGTACTGAACAGCTGTAATAACCAAAGGTGAAATAGAATGTTTAATAAAAAAATTGTTAAGTTTCAAGAGAACTAACATTTACAAAATGTCCACTGCATGCCCAGCACTTTATTTACAACATCATAGAAAATGGGCATTATTATCCGCCTTTTTATGAACAAGATAAGTGAAGTCCAAGATCACATATTTATTAATTGGTAGGGCTAGAATTCAAACAAAGCCATCTGATTCAAGGACACCTGTTCTTCCATTGTAATATGCTATCTCCCAATTTCAGATGGAACACATTCATCTTTGGTACAATGGGTTGAAATAAAAATAGAGCAATGTAGCTTTCTTTACCATCAAAGGATAATTTGCCAGCCTTTAATTACATTACTCAAGGTAAGTCATTTTCCTTGTCTTGTCTGCCAGTTCAACCAAAAGGCATCAGCCAGACAGAAGGAGTAAAATGGATAGGGGGCGGGTGGAGGGCTAGAGCGAGGGAGGTGACTGATGTTTTTGCACCAGCCAGTTTCACTTTCTTTTAGACATCCTATTCTCTTGCCAAAATGAAATGATGGTGGTGGAAAACAAGAATTCGAAACCCTCCTACAACTCAACGCACTTTAGACTTGTGTTAAATATAGGTTGCTTGTAGCTCTACGAAATCCTCACTCAATAGAATCACACTTTTCTAGCCTTCATCTGAATGACTGTTGAAATCCTCTAAACTAAGGAAAGATGTACTGACTTGGAAATCTGTTAATGGTTCACTAAGCCACCAGTCAAAGTTATGGTTTTAAAACTTTTGGGAACGTTACAAATGCTATTAAAATAAGCCAACTTCTGAAATGATCATAGGTTAGGAAAGCAAAATGCAGAGTCCTTAAGGTGAAACACATGGAAAAGGTGAGGTAGAGCTTTGGTGAACATTACAAAGAACCTGAGTAAGCAGAGAAAGCTCTCTAAACCAGCATGATTGGGGAGAACACAATAAGCTATATTTTATAGAGCTATCATTATGAACAATAACCACAACAGAAACACTGATGGGTTGTGTTTCAAAAATTCATTTGTAAATCAGTTGTTTGGAACTAGAGAGAATACATTTTCCCATAGTAGTGCTGCTCAGCAGTGTCTGCGTTCCCAAGTGAGCCTACAGATTAATGTCATGTGAAATGCTTTGAGGACCAAAAACTTCAAAGCAAATATAAATGGTTATTTAAGCCATACTTGTACTAAAACTTCTCAGAAAAAAAATCACGGAAATACCTAAGGCAAAAAAGAAAACAAAAACAAAAACAAAAAAACCCCAAACCCTAAAGCATTTAAAATTTAACTTAAATACTGGGACACAATAAAAATGCATATTTAATCAGGAAGATTACATGGTTGATGGGAGGTTTTTATGGAGATTGTGGGAGTGAGTTATGGACACATTCAAATTCGTCAGATATTGAGTACTGGTTTCTTATAATGCTTAATTTCACCTCAAAAGAAATGGAATTGCATAGAAGGAAGCTCAAGTTCTTTTTAAAAAAGAAGATGGGGCTGAGAGAGAAAGAATCTAAGGTAGAATTAATCAAGCTATGAAAGGCAAAGGAAGAGAGAAGAAAAGTAGGACACAAAATGTATCCTAAGAGGAAAAGAAGTGGTACAGAAGCTATCCTTGAATTTGAGTTTCTTGTGCAAACCACCAACTTGTGGAGCTTTGCATAGCAGAATATTATTTCAAAGGAAACGCTAAATTTAAAAACAAGTACAGACAGTCCCTGACTTATGATGGTTTGACTTCATGATGGTACAAAAGCAATACGCATACAGTAGAAACTATACTTCAGATTTTGAATCTGGATCTTTTCCTAGGCTAGCGATGTGAGGGACAATACCCTCTCCTGATGCTGGGCAGAAGCAGCCAGCCACGCCATCACGACAGGAAACAACCAATACATCTACAGCCATTCTGGACCCAGACAGCCATTTTGTTTTTCACTTTCAGTACAGTGTTCAATAAATTACATGAGATATGCAACACTTTATTATCAAACAGGCTTTGTGTTAGATGATTTTGCCCAACTGTAGGCTCATGTTAGTGTGCTGAGCACGTTTAAAGTAGTTCAGGCTAACTTAATGATGTTCAGTAGATTAGGTGTATTAAGTACATTTTCAACTTACCGATATTTTCAACTTACGATGGTTTTATCAGGATATAATCCCACCATAAGTCTAGGAAGATCTGTAATTCAGTTTCAATGATGTCCTATATGCAACTTTGAGCTTGTATGTTCTGTATATCATTAACAAAGTGTAAAATAAGAACACTATGATTTCCCTCTTCCTTAATTATCACAAAATTTCCTCCTTTTTTCTAGAATGACAAAGGCTGTTGTCATCAGATGAACTCAGTGTGTCATGGGTGAAAACTGCCAATATATTGGATTCTTCATGCTAAGGTGTTAAATTTAGCACTAATCTTAAAAGTACTGAATAGAATAGATATTGAAGGGGGCTAGTGAGCTGAAGCAGGTCTCCTATGGGAAAGAAACAAAAATACCAAGAAAGGTGAGGTAGGTGTAAAGGGGGAAAGACAACAATATAAATAGTGATACAAAGCATAAAGAGAACTATTCTATTCCACATTAAAACAGAAAAAGGTCAGCCTTTAAAGTTCTTTAGTGTTCAAGGCTCATTTTACATATGAAGAAACCAATTAGTATTAATGAGAAAGGACCACTCTAACAATTATGTGGGTAAGATATAGCCAAAAGACCAAAGTAATTTCTCTTTAAATTCTCATAATAGTCTGTAAATGACTTCTATTATCAGATATGCTTTGTTCCTGTTGTTGCTATGGCCACATTACTAATGCTTTCTTTAGGATTTATCAACACGATAGAAGTATTTTGAAGTTTTTAAAATACCTGATTTTTTTTCTGATTACAAGTACAAAACATATTCATTATATAGGAAATTCAGAAAATACGGAAAAATAATGACGAGAACAATAATCACCTATAATTCCACCAACCAGAAATTACCAAGGTTAACATTTTAGTGTATTTTCTTTTCAAAAGCTAAGACTTTTTAGTTGCAGGCAGCATTTAACAAAGCTACTTCAACATTTTATCTGAAATGAGAATGATTAATATCTTGAGAGAAACACACATATTAACAAGTGAGTTCAAGCACCATCTTCTTTCAGAAAAGGTCAAAATAAACAGGGGTAACTCAAAATCACTGATTTGTACCTAACCTGAGCATTCAAGCATTAAAACCAAGTAAATCACGACTAGGTTCTGCACCTAACAGCCTCCATCAAGTTAGGCATGAATCACCAAACTTTCTTTTCCAAAGAAATCAATATTGTAACAAGTCTATGGGTAAGTTCAAGCAGTAATTATATGTCATGATGTATAGAAAGACATACATACAGCGGAAAGAGACAGAACAGGAAATGGAATAATAGCAAAGCGCCCTTGTGTTCTGCTTTGCCCATAGGGCTTCGAAGTGCGCATTAAATGGGGGGAGGTTATAGCTCAGTGGTAGAGTGTGTGCTTAGCACGCACGGGGTCCTGGGTTCAATCCCTGGCACCTCCTTTTTTTTTTTTAAAGCCAGCGTTAATAGCAAAACGTGGCAACTCTGAACTGGCTTAGTAACTGTGTCAAAAAATGCTTGTACTCTGAGCTTGGAAGTAACTTCCTATGGTGTGTAGCTGAGGATCACCACAGTTAACTAGTTTACCAGCGCCAATGAAGTGAAGGATTTGTTTCTGTGGGTTGCCTGGGCTCCTACCACATGCTGCAAGAGGTCATTTCCTCAGGAGACAAAGTGGACAATCGTGCTGCTTCAAAAATTCCTCAGCTTGGGCAGCAAGATAGTCTTCAGGGGCTCTTGTCCTATTCTGTTTCTCGAGCTAGGTGCTGGTTACACAGGTGTGCTTGCTTTGTGAAAATTCACAGTGCTATACATGAATTATTTCTGTACCTTTTTTGGTATGTACGTTATTCTTCAGTACCATTTACAGATACCCAAAATTATTCACTCCTAGGCAGTATTTGTGGTACCCTACTAAGTAAACTTTGGGGAGAACCCCAACAATAGTTTACAGTTCAGTGGCCATCATGAAAAACAAAAGCTATTTTAGTCAATGAGGCCCTACTTAGCCAAGCAACAAGGACACTGGGTGCAAACCTCATTTGTGACAAGGACACCACCTAAAGGAAGATTATGGAAGAGGAACTAAGGCACAAGTGGTGATCAACCCTTTCAAAAGACCAAGCCCACAACAGGCAATGCATATGGGTTAGGCCAGATCATGTTTATGGCTAGTAAGCGTATTTTTATGTAAATCTCTGTGGGGCATATTTTTGTTTTAAAAGTTCCAATTGACATCCTTCCCCATCACCATTTCTACACTTCCTTTCTGCTAGTTAATGGAAGAGAAGCTCCATCTCCACCTTCCAGTCAAAGACCACCGTCTTCAGCTTACAAGAACATTCTCTTTCTATTTCTAATTACATGGGGAAATGCTTAGAGTAACAAGCAGGGAAGAAAACTGTATATAAAGTATATAATTATAATTCTTTAAATAATATATATGCAAAGCAAAAGAAAATGACAACAAAACATCCCAAAATACTAAAATGGTTATTTTTATGGCTTTTTATGCTTTCCTTTAGATTGTATTTTCTTTTTACTGTATTCATATTCATGAAAAAGATAACCAGTATGATAAAAGTAGGATACAAAAGCATCCTTATACATGGAAAGAGACAAGAAGGTATATTAATGGTACCATCTCTGTGTTATGGAATTATATGTAGCTTTTTAGTTTTATACTTTTCTGTATTTTCCAAGTTTTCTTCAAGAAGCATGGTTAATTTTATGATAAGAAAATAACTTAGTACATATCTTTGGTACTTCCCTCTATTTCCTCCACTTAAGTCTGAGAACAGAGATTAAATGTGGCATTCTGCATGAGACAACACACATCTTCCATGGACCAGGCGAAACAGTTCTTTATGTGCTTAGAAAAACAACTCACTGATCAAGCTATATTTATTTTTTAGAGGTTTATATGTTATGGAATTCCACATTCACCAGCATGTTCAATGGAAGTCTTTCAACTGGAGACATCAATTGAATGGTGTAAATCAAGTTTTCAAACATCAAAAAAAAAAAAAGAACAGGGAAAATTCAATGTAAATACTCATTGGCACTATTTCTCTGTTGCCTAGGTCATTTTGCCATTAAGATCCCATAAAGTGGCCCATGATTGCAACCACCATAAAAATTAGGGAGCTTGCAATCTTGAAATATTTATGTATTCTTATTCCTTTGTATATTCAGGCAAGAAACGCAGTACCTAGCATATAGTAGACCCTTGATAAATGTTCAATGAATTGAATTTCAATTTTCTTCTGTTAGATACTTTTCTAGCGAATCTTACAACCCTCTGACATTTTTGTGTATTTAAGTCCACTCAACAAGCATTTCCCGAGCACACACAGCACAAAGGTTCCTATGGGGAATCTGAAAATTAAGAAAACAAATGATTAAAGTCCAATAGGAAAGTAAAATATATAAACAAATAACTACCAGCAAAATGCAGACAGTACTATAAAAGAGACTATGGGAGCTAAGGGAGGAGCTTATTTTGGTTTTGGTGTGGGGGCTGTGGTGGTAAGAGCAAAAGAAGTAATTGAGAAAAGCTTCAAAGATGAGGAGGCATCTGTGTTGGGTTCTGAAGGATGGGTAAGTGTTTTGACCAGCAGAGCTGGGAAGAAGAGGGTACAGAGGCAAGAGCAGAAATACGAGCAAAGGAATGATAATGGGAAAGGGCAGAGAATGTTTAAGGATCAACATAAGACAAGAGGTATACAAAGCTTCAAAAGCAGCTTGGGACTAGATTATTAAGAGTCTTGTATGCCGTTCTGAGGGACATATTCTAAAAATCATAAGTAATGGGCTTTTGAGCAATGGCATATATGTGACCAGAGCGGTGTTCCAGTGGCAATGTGGAAGAACTGGAGGGAAGAAATGACCGGAGGCAGGGAGACCAATTAGGAGGCTAAGTATTTATTCCCAGAGAAGACACAGGAACTGAAAGCAGGGTAATAATAATTGCCAGGGAGAAAGGAACATACATGAAAAGATTGAAAGTGATGGTATCAACTGGATGTGGCGGTTATTTATTAGAGGAGAGTTGGAGGCCTGGGTGTGAATGCCAGGAGGAAGAGGTGCGAGATGAATGCACTAGTAAAATAACAGAAATGAAACCAAAGAGAGGCAAGAGAAGCAAGAGACTGCTTGGGAAAGTTTCAAAAGGAGAAGTGGTCAACAGTATCAAATACAGTACTGCAAGAAGCCCAAAAGGATGCACATGGGAAGAGATTTTGAAATGGTGTTTTACATTGGTAAATCATCACCACTCAATCTGTTCTCATCTTCTTTTGAACCACTCATTCTACTAAAAAAGGTTCTTTTCGAAGTCAGCTTCCTCGGGGGCAAAACAAACAAACAAAAACAAAAAAAAAAACAGAATAAAAACTAAATGTCAAATGGTTGAGAAGGGGTTGGGTGGCCATAAATCAGTGGAAAATCCTATTCCAAAGTCCTTTGTGAATTGAAAGATTGGCTGTTTGAAGGAGCAGTTATTTGAGAAAAGAATGACAAAACATAGGTGGGCCAAAAGGTCATTTTCTTATCAAGAATTCAGTCTAGAGGGGTGGGTATAGTTCAGTGGTAGAGTGAGCTCTTAGCATGCACAAGGTCCTGGGTTCGATCCTCAGTGCCTCAATTGAAAAAAAAAATTAAAACAAAAGAATTCAGTCTAGTCACTTTACGCCTAAAGGGTTACAGTTACATGTCAGGTAATAGGGACTGTGAAGTACTCTGGGCTATTCATTTTCAAATTATATACTAACATACAATATACTAACATACAATTCAAGTTCCATTTTCTAAAATACATTTAACTATCTTAATTGTGCTAAAAAAAGTTATAGTAGCTCCCTAAAGGTCAGGCTCTGTGTTAAACAAACACTATCTGTATTAAATTCCACTAACCTTATCAGACAAGTTTGTTATTATGCCCATCTTACACAGGAGAAAACTGAAACTTACAGAAGTGAAATACTGGCCTAAGATTTTAAAAATAGTAAGTGGCAGAGGCCATGCTCTTAATATGCTTAACTGTCTTCCAACAACGCATACAAGCTACTGTTTTATATAGCAAACTGTATCCCATGGGAGACCACCAAATCATTAATTTAAGCAGTGTGGTTCATTCACTTTTTTTTATAGCCCTCAGGAATAATGCTTCTCCCGCCATCCTCGTGAATGTGTTTCAAGTTCTTGCAAGTGCGTCACGGATTATGAAGCCTGCAGCTCTGCACAGGTCTTTCAATAAGTTCGTGTCTGCATATGTTGACTCAAGGAAAATTGTACAAGGAAGTACTGACACCACTTCAACCCGTGGGCTGTGTTCAACTAGGAAGCTTGCAAGGCTTGGGCTCATCTGCTTGGCAAAAGCAGCAGAGTCAGTTGTGCAATATAACAAGAGCACGCATAATGTGTTTTCACCGAGACAGTCCTACATTTTACATGGCTTTAGTGCTTACTCAAAGTTTTGGCTGCCTGTTATCTGATTTTCAGGTTTAAGATGAGACATGTGACTAGTAATTAAACGGTGAAACCAAAACTTTCTCCGAATTCTCTTCCCAGTCTCTGGATCAATTTGAATGAAAAATATCCAGAGATTGAAGGATCAGCTGTTAATAAAAATCTGTCATTTACAATTTTTTTAATCTGTGTGAATCAGGATTCTCCTGGACCCTTTGCAACCAAAATAACATAGAGAAACAAACTGCATGGGCTGCTGTATGGCTCCAGCTACCCTTTGGGAAATTGTGGTATGCATAAAAACAGCCTCATTTTCCTAACTGATTGCTCACATATAGTGGAGTTTCTCTCCAAAACACCAAAGTTTTAAGTCAACTGTTCTAAACCGGTTAGTTCTGTTACTTGAAACAAATGGGTCTTCATGGTCACAGGACTGTGATTGGTGGGAGTGTGGATGATCAGCACAAACTCCAACAAAGGACAGACAATTCAAGCACAGGCACCTGTGAGAGTGGGTGAAGAAAGGTTCTGTAAATAAAGACAACAGCAATGGCTTTTCCACATTTGGTGGCCCTTGTATAATTCATGGCAATATATATTAAGTTAATTAACACTTAAACTTCAGTCCTACCTCTTTGCCACTAAGATCCCAGAGAAAATCGTTTTTGACCAGAGATTACAGTGAACCCTGGGACTGTGCTCAGGAATGAGCAGAGCAAACACCACAGCACTTTGCAAACAAATATTTAACAACATACGGGGATGAAATGCAAAGTGATTTTCCCCTTGTGTTGAAAAGTCGTTTCTCCAGGACTTCAAGGGAGAAATGTAATTCCATACCTCAAGGAACCAGCTAGCTCTTTTAGCTAGTTAGCCTAAGGGTAAACACTGCTACAGTCATCATCTCAGATAATAATACATTTTTAAAGTATCAAAACACTTTTCTGAATGTTGTTTTAATTAAGTGATCAATATTTAGGGCTTTATTTCTTGTATTATTTTTATTAATAAAATAATATATTGCTATTATATTTTAATAATTTTAATATTATATTTATTTCACAGTATCCTGAAACAAAAAGCCATGCTTAGATTCCCAACATTTTTACACTGACAGTTGCATAAGCACATGTTTGTTCATCAGTTTTTTGCATCTTGTTAGCATTAGCCTATTGTAATAACTTTAGTTTTTGTTTGTTTGGTTTTGGGTTTTTTGGGGGGTAATTAGGTTTATTTAGCTTTTTTTTTTAATGGAAGTACTGGGGATTGAACCCAGGACCTCGTGCATGCTAAGCACACACTCTACCACTGAGCTATACCCTCTCCCTTGTAATAACTTTGAATGAGTGTTTATTTTCTGCTAGGTAGTTTGCATACGTTATCCTTGATAATCACAGCAATGTAAATATTAGCTCTATTTTATAGATGGGAAAACTGAGATTCAGTAAAGTTAAATAATCTGACCAAGGACACAAAGCTACTGTGTGGTAAATCCAGAATTTGATTCCCATTCTTGACTACAATGCCTGGGCTTTTCCTAGTATACCGTACTGTCTCCCAATAAAGTCTAAGTAAGATGTGTATAGAGTTCCTGGCACATAGTGGGAGCTCAACACAAATTTATTTTATTTTCCCCTAAAACTACCAGACAAATATAAGCTTATGTCCTTAACAGAAGTAGGATGAAAGTGGTCTAAATAGGAACCCTCTAATTAAAGAGTACTCTTCAATTCCAAATCATCCATGCAAATAAATCTTGTGTGCAGGAGGCCAAGTCAAATCCTTGCATTTAGGTAGCCAACTTGAAAATGTAAGGACTTTAAAATTGTCCTTATTCTTCATTTCTAACAGCCTTTAAAAAGTAATTTCATTCTAATCAATAAATTATCAACCAAAAGAGACACAGTTGCTCCTTTAATCAACATAAAATCTAAGAATCACAGCATTTTAGAGCTGGAATTCATCTAGAGTTCATCTAGTTCATTTTTGTCTCTGCATGGTCTGCCAACTTGGCTTCCTCCTCCCCCTACCTCTATACTATCATTTGACTAGTGAGTAACTTGTACAAGGTCACAAAGCTGGTAGAGACAGAGAAGGGACTAAAATAACTCAAATCTCCCGAGTTCCAGCTCAGTGCTCTTTCCATTATACCACCCAGCCACTCACTGCAAGTGCTCTCTAGGCAGGGCCAGTGTTTTTAGAAAATACACACAGCCTCCAGATTCATCTCTCCAGAGACTCCTAAAAAGCTAATCCTATCCCCTAACCTTTACCGAAAAGGATGAGGTGTCAAACTCTTTACAGGCATTATTTCATCTCATCCTCAAGGCAAATGTGTGGGAGTGGTTCCTTCTTAGTTCTTTCCCATTTGATTGATGAGGGAACCCAGACTTAAAGACTTCAAATAAGTTGCTCAAGGTCACAGGACAAGTAAGCAGTGGAGCCGGAATTTAACCAAGGTCTGACTGGAGGCCCAGCTCTCAACAACTATGATATACTGCTATAACGTGTCTGTGCCTTTCTCTCCCCCAGTTTTTTTTTTCCTTTGTGTTTTGGGGCCTAGGATCACTATGTACATATGGTATGGATACCTAATCACAAATAGAGGAAAAGGTTTCTGGAAGGATAACTGAAGAGGGAAAAATAGTAACCCACCTCATTTCCACAAATTTAAGACCTACCTGGGTTACATTTTCCAAAGTCTAGGCCTTTGCCAGCCTCACGCAGAAACCTCTTCTTTTTTCAATAACACTAATCAACCTGTTTCACCACTCAATAACCTAAATCAGATTTTTCAAAAGCAGAGGAAAGCACTGATACTAGCAATCACTTGGAACCTGAGACCCCTGGGCATAGAATAACCCAAAAGCTAAGCAAAGTTTCTACCAAACTGCAATGAGGTTAACAGGGCACGGTAACACAATCTTGTACTTGATACTAGGAAACATACAGAGAAAAACAAGGAGAGAGGAGGGAAAAATCTGCTTTGGGCCTGAGGCTGTCAACAAGACATGACTGAGGAAGGGATTTCCAGGCCGGCTTCTCCAGTAGGCTTCTCCCCAGTCATTTCAAAGCCAATGACCACCACCAACCAATTAATCCAGCGCAAGCCACCCTCGTGAAACCCCGGGAAAAGACGACGCAAAGAGCCCAAACAGTCCTCCTCGAGTTGCCAGCCTCCGCACTCCGTTTGCTTTTACCCTTTTCCACCAGAGGCAAATTCTAAAGGATTTTTCCGCCCAACCCCCTATGCAGGGTGAATCTCGGGAAAGAGAGGACCCTGCCTCACTCGGTGGGGACAAAAAGGACACTCGTTTTCCTTCGGAGCAAGGGGACCGTGGGGGGGCGGGGGGCGGGGAGAACACTGAGGAAAATAAGAGAAAATGGCCTTGGCAGGGTTTGATGGGGCGCAATTAGGTAGCTGCACTCACCCGGGTGAGACATGGGGATGACCTCATTGCGGGTCCCCGGGAAGTTAAAGATGACGGCTCCAGACGCCCCTCTCTCGTAAGCCAGATGGATCTTGTCCGCGAAGGTGCAGCCCCCGCCGCGCTGGATGAGGGCCAACCAGGAGACTTGCACGCTGCTGCCCCAGTCCCTCGTGACGGTGGGCACCGTGAAATTTGTGTGCGGGTTGCAGGCGTTGAGCGCCCCCGGCCCGTCGGGCGGTACCAGTACCCCAGCCACGGGCTCGAGCGGCGAATCCTGGCCGTACACGCCCTCCTCGCTCAGCTCCCACACGGTGCGGTTCACTCCGGTGTGTGGAACCCGCCAGGACACATTGAGGTACGCGGTCCACACCGCTTCGGCTCCCCGGGAGCCCGGGGCGTGCGGACTCAGCGCCAGCAGGAAGCACCAGGCCAGCAATCGGGAAAAGCCGCAGCCACCGCGGCAAGAGACCCCGGCCCCGGGCGGCGGCCCCATGGCGCGCGCGCTCTGCGGTCCCCTCGGGCCCCTGGCACGCGCCCTCCTGGCTCTCGGCGGGACCCTGGCCTTGACCAGGTGCGCGCCAGGTGGGGAGGGGGCGGGGAGAGACTGGCACGCGCGGCGAGCGGGGTCGGAGCTGAGAGTCACGTAAGTCGCTGGAGATGCCGCCGCCGCAGCTGCAGCTCTTCGCAGCTCCAGTCCTCCTCGCCACTGCCGCGGCCGCGTCGGGCTCCGGGGCTTTAGCGCGAAGCTCCGCCCAGCCGACTGGGGGTAGAGGTGGCTGGGAGGGGGGAAAGGACACTGCGGGATCCGCCTCTTAAAAGGGTAACAGGATGGGCCGGCGTTAGAATAGGATCGGTGGTTGTGTGGTCGGTCAGGTGTGGCGTGTCGTTTTATGAAAAATGGGCAGGCGAGGAACTATAGAATCGACCAACAGAAAAGCTCGCTGGTAGGATTCAAGTCCGTTTTGAATTGCAAGAATATATGTTTCCCTCAGAACGTTTGACTACAGGGCATTTCACGCTTAAGGTGCCGGAACTCGAAAGTACTTCTAAAAAGCTCAGATCTGAAGAGTCTGAGTTGCAGTCAAGAGAATTTGGGTAGGTGGTTGGTGTTTAAGCAGGCTGTTTACTAATTCTCTGGGCGGGAGGAAGCAAGAAGAGCGCCTTACTTTTTTTTTTTTAACTTTTTCTTTTCCTGCTCCAAACAAGCGTCATACCTGTGTATTTCCTTCTTGCCCTTACCTCATGCTAAATATACTGCATCAAATAAATAAACAAACTGCATCAGATGCCCCTTCTAAAAGTCATCTTAGCCCTCAAGAAAGAATGACTGTTTTCATACACCTCAAAACTAAGTGTCTTTTCTTCAGCTGCCACAAACCAGATTTACCCAAACAGGTATGTCTGCGCCATTTAACTACATACTCTTTCTCCATTTCCCACTAAGTAAAAAGAGCCTGACTCACCTTGACTATTCACTCATGTCACTATTGCATTAAGATTTCTTCTTACTTTAAGTGTAGTTTTGTCTATTCTGTCAGTTACCACATTTAGTAGGTGCTCAATAAATAAGCATTAGATTAAAATGAGAGAATACATCTGGCAGCTGACAGGGATAACTCTTGTCCTTGGGGAAATTATCTCTCTGTGCCTCAGTTTCCTCATCATCTGTAAAATAGGGATAATAATACTACCTACCCCAGAGAGTTGTCTAGATGATCAAATGAGTTCACGGCATAAAACACTTACAACACTGCTTAGCAGAGTGTAAGAATATCTGTTAAACACTAACATTATTAAACAGGTTCAGGGATCTAATACTTTTAAAATAATCTTCGGGTTGTTAATTTGAGGTAATGATCAGAGAGAGTAATGTTCAAGATGCTTAGTTTTAGCCATTTTTTTCAGTTCAAAGAAATATAATTTACTTTAGTCAGCCCAACATTTGTTAAATTCCTGAGCAATCACTCCCCTCAGTCACTGACTGGCCCAACATTTACTTAATCAATATTGTTTGCAAAGATTAAGCATGGGACAGTTCTGCGCTGAATGCCCCAGTGGCTTGAGAGAAACCTAGAGGAAAATTAACACCATAAGCAAACAGAACCTAGAATCCAAATAAATGGGCAGTTTTGTGAAACATGAACCATAGGTATCGAAAAGGACTTTAGAGGTCAAGGGAGGTATATGGGACCAAGGGCATGGCACCCCCAACTACTGATGACATTAATCTCTGCGAGAAAAACTACCTAGGGGAAAAGAAAAGGGTAGCATCTGCCATTTTAAAGAAATGGTACAATCCCAGAAATTGTCTGAAATTGCTGGTGAAGAACATTCAATATTCAATCAATATTACCTGCATGACAGTCGACTATATTGTACTTTGAAGAAAGAATGTCTCCAAAAGAAAAGAGATCTTTTATAAGCTATCTACAAAAATGAACTTTGGAGAGACATTTGTTACTATCCATTGATTCTTAATTATTTATTGCAATCTATATGCCAATCATGGGCTAAACACTGAGATTTTAAAAAGACATTAACTCTGCTCTCAAAAAGCTTATAAATTAGCTTTGATGAGACAAACAAGTGTACTGATCATGGTAGTGTGTACAGAGTGCTCTATGTATGTGGTGTAAGAGTTATGATAGAGGTATGCTTAGGGCAGTAGTAGGTGATAGCAAAGAGGAGCTCACCCAGACTAGGAAGTAAGAAAAAGCTGCCCAGAGGAGGTCGCACCTGTGCTGAGCTTGAGAGCATTAGCCTTTCAAGGCAGAGAACAATACAAGAAAAGGGGTCAGTTCTTGAGGGTGCATTAGGTAAAGCTAGGGAGCCTGAACCTGACCCAAAAGCAAGGAGTAACATAATCAGGGTTTAAGCAGGAAGTAATATAATCAGCTCTGAATTTTAGAGATCATCTGGCTTCTCTGTGGATAATAGATTGGAAGAGACAAGGATAGAAGCAGGGAGCCCAGACAGAGGATTGTTGGCAGTGCTTCAGGTGAGAAATGAAGGTGGTTTGGACGAGATGGGTAGTGGAGATAAAGAGAATTGGACAGATTGGTAATGTATTTTGGAAGATAGAATCACCAGGGCTTGTTTGGAGGATGAATGAGAGGGAAGACTTAGGGATTGCTCTGAGGTTTTTGGCTTGGAAGACTGGATGGCATTTAATTAGGAGGATGGTTTGAAATGTGTAGAGTGGGTAGGAGGAGAAGTGAGTTCAGTTTTGATCTGTTGAATTCAAGGTACTCATGATGTAACTGGGTAGCACCATCTGGCAGGCAGTTGGATTTTCTTATTGCTGAACACCTACTAAGCACAAGACATTTGTTAAAGGAATTTAACAGGTATACAGAGACAAATGAAACAGTCCCTGCCTCGATGAGTTCGCAGTGTACTAGGAAGGTCAGAGAGGTCAATAAACAATAACAGTACAGTGTAATACATGTCATCACTGAGAAGAGTACAGGGTGCTATGGCAACATGCACGTGGCTGAGTCTTGAAGAACAAATCGAGTTAATCAAGAAAAAAGAGAGTAAGGATATTCAGGCATATGCAATACTATATTACATGAGAACCCTGGGGAACATTCAAGGAACTATCACTCAGTGGTTAGGTATATCAGGGATGTAAGTTGCAAAGGGGAAGCCAAGGGGAGTGAAGCAGGTCAAGTAGGTTGTGCCAGAACATGAAGAGTTTAGAAAACTCTATTAAAGAGTGTGGACTCAGTGCACATGTGCACACACACACATGCACAAAGTAAATGTGGCGAAATGATAACAACTGTTGAATCCAGATGGTGGGTGTATAGGTGTATAGGTGCTCATTGTCTTATTTTTTCAACTTTTCTCTATATTTTAAACTTTTTGTAATGATGAGTCTAGACTGTGAATTTATATTAAAGTCAGCGGATCAAATGAATGATATTGTCAGACCTAGGCTTAAATAGATCATCTGTATTGTATGAGGGCAAGACAGGAGGCAGAGATACTGGGACGGAGGCTGACATCCTCAGCACTGTTCTGGAGGTCTAGCCCAATAGTGGAGATGGAGGTATCAGACTCTCATAGCTTGATGACATGAACCATTAAAATTATCCTTTGAACTCCCCTTGCTGTGAGTCCATCCTCACCAAGCAACGTTCTTAGTATCATTTAGCTCCTCGTGTAAATATGCCTACAGGGAGATTATATGCTGATCAGCAAACACTAGTATCTGTTCCACTTGGAGGTTATACTTCTCATTATAAATTAATCAATTGGCATTCTGGCTGATATATTGGTCTCTTGTGAATTTGGTTAAGTGTGAGTCAGTCCCCAGGAGCCCAGTCTCTGGTTATACTACCAATCAAGTTTCAAAGCTTACAAAGCTAAGAACCAGACGGTAGATCATAACTGCATCCAAGGCCTCCCACTTTATGGAGCCTTGTCTGCGTAACTCTCTGGCTTTCCCAGACGGTATCCCTCTGTCTCGCTGTGATTTATCTTCACATGGCAACAGAGACTTGCTACTAAGAATGAGATCTGTTAATTGGGAGCATCAGTATCATCAGCAAGCTTGTGGGAAGTGAAGAATCTCAGGTCCCACGCAGACCTGCTGATTCAGAATCTGCATTTTAATAAGATCCCTGGGTGATTTTTTATGCATCTGAGAAGCACTGGGATAGCCTAGAGTATTCCTGATGGGTAGCCAGCAACCAGCCTCTGCTTAAACATTCCCCGTGTCAGAGCTTACTACCTCACAGAGCGTTGCATCCTGAGTGGCATTACACTTTTCCTGTTGGAAGGTTCATGCAAAAATAGTGTGACTTTGTTTCAATCCTTCCTCTTCCTCCCACTCAACTCTTTCAACCCCAGCTTCCCAGGGTTTCCATGCGGTTCCCTGGCTGTATCGCTGCTCCACCATGGCTTTTGCTTTGAGCAGTTTCCCTGTACTAGGCTTCACCTTATTCGTGACCCTCCAATCAAATGTACCAGTCCTAGATGTGTTCCACTGGGGTCCACCTGTACCTAAGGCCAGTAACAGCTATTGTTCATTGAGCATTTACTTTACATGCATTATCTCATTTAATTCTCACAACCATTCATTATGGTCCCCATTTTCAGAAAAAGAAACTGGCTCAGAGAGAATTAGCAAACTCCTAAGCTCATACAGCTAGTAACAGAATCAGGATGCCAGTGCTGTGCTGGCTTTAAGTATTAATAGCTGATAATGACTCAGTATCTTCCCTCTGGAGAGTGGCATTTGCATTCTAACATTGCCTTACACCCAAGAAAGAAAGTTCATGTGAAATGTTTCTGGTATGCGTTTCAGGCACTGTGACCAGTGAGGGAGATATACTTGGGCCAGGAGCCTTTTTGAATTCCTCAAATCCTACCACAGAGGCTAGTCCTGCCAAATATATGTATCAGCAACACTGAATTGAAAGCCGCCCTGAGCAGTGCACTGTCTCATGATGAACTGGTAAACAGAGCAGCATCCTGCAGAAGCAACAACAGGGTACCACTGTGGCCAATTAGGTTTCTGATCACACTGGGTTTCTGCAGAGGTACAGAGATGGACGATAGCCTTTAATACGTCTGCAAGAAACGAGACACCATATCTGGCTTATTACCATTAAATAAAGGGCAAAGCACCATCTGGGATAACTAGTGTCTGGGCATCAAAGCAATGTTGTGGCCGCACAGCTCAACAATATAGGGGTAGAGGATGGATGGCGACAAATTTCCACTCTGGGCAGTTGCCCTGTGGATAGCAAGAAGATGATAGTGGTGAGGAGAGTGCGAGCAGCCAAACAAAATAAAAAACCCAAAATGTGATGCTGCAGCATATCTTCAAATAATCTACCATCACTTACAAATGCAGGTAAAGCTCAGTCAACTCAAGTGGATATACAACCATCAGAAAACAGGGAATTTTTTTTTTAAACAAAGCTTTCATGGACACAAATAAAAGACAGAATTTCAGAGAAGGGCTTTACAACAGTAGGTGGGCTAGATCTGAAACTAAGAGCAGTCTTCTCCTATCTGAAACAGTAATAGCTACTACCGAGAGCCTGCTAGGGGCCAGGCACTTTATACCTATGAGGTGAGTGTTGTATGTAACATGACAGAAGAGACGCAGGCTCAGGTTAAGTAACTCGCTAAGGTCACCTATGGAAATAACCCAATGACAGGATTGAGATTTGACCCCACCTCTTAGTACAAAACTACATTCTTTTTCTTATACAATTTCCCACTCCATATAATACTATGTCCAAAAGTAGAGGTAGGAAGGGAACTTATATTTATTGAGAACTTACTATGTGCCAGACAATTTACATGTATTAATTATATCATTTGATTCTTACAAGTAATAAAATCCTATTATTTTCAGATGAGGAAAATGAGGCTCAGCAAGGTGAAATATCTTGCCAAAGTTCACACGGCTAGTAAGTGACAGAGTTGGAATTCACACGGGAGTATATTTGACTCCAAAATCTATGCCATTTTCACTCTGCTGTACTACCTGTCCACATACGTAGTGAGGATATTACAGGGTGGAAAGAGTCAGTATTTTTTCAGCCAGATCCCATAACACATTTAACCTACGAACAACCCCCTCACCAGAGTGCCCTGATTTCCTTCGGAGCAGCCCCAGAAATCCTAGATAACACAGATTGTGAAAGTACATTTAGTCAAGTGCTTTGTCATTTGTAAATTCTACATCTTCAGTTGCTCACATGAGTGTGGAGGGGAATGCCTGCCTATACATGTGTCAAAAGGGTGTTTTATGTTCACTGATGAAAAACTGGTACAGAAAGGAATTGTACTGATCTAGGACAATACAGAAAATTTGAGCTGAATTGTGCCAACTTGATCGCTCTTGGGGGATCAGATTAGCTATCTTGAGCTTAGGAAGATGACTGAGGGGATCTCAGATTGCTAAAGAGGGATGAGAGTGAGGAACAGCCCAAGGCAGGGGGGCAGCAATGACTTCAGGGATAGATTCTGGAGGAAACAATGGACGTGAGTGGTTTGTACCCAGCACTGCAGTATCAGGACAGCCTATCTGTTCTCATGTAGTCCCTCTCTCTCTCTCTTTTTTTTTTTTCAGGTTTCTAGTAAGATGAAGACTTCCAAAGAATTAAATTTGTGACCACAAGAGATTTATGTATATTAAAAGAAAGGAAAACAATTGCTTGGGGAAAATGGGAGGAAAAAATGTGTTTAATGAATTGTGCCCTACAGATATTTGAGGTTTGCTTTCAGTCCGTTTGTGCTGCTCAGTAGGCTCGATCCACAGAACTCCCCTGTTCCAGTCTCTGTTGTTATTTTTAACTCTGCCGTTGACTGGTTATGTGACACCGAGGAAGTTTCTTCTTTCTCAGCTACGAAACAGGGTTAATGATAATGAAAAATTGTGTAGATATATTTTGAACTACTTAATGTTCCTTCAGATTAAAGCCTACCAAACCAGATAGTGTATCCAAAAGAAATATCTGTGATTTTGCTACTGCCTCGGACAAAAGACAGAATCACTGTAGAACGGAGTGGGCCTGGCACGCATGGGTAAGATCAGTTTACAAAATTAGGGAGGGGTTAAGTTCTTAAAAATGCACATGGGTAGTAAGTTTTTTTTAAGCTACAGACAGAATGGGATTCCTTTTTAATATGAGCCTAATTTGATAATTCCTAGTAAAGCTGGGGCTTCTGGAAAGCTTTTTAAGAATAAACAGAGTTATATTGTAGTGCATAATCACAATCACCTATGGCGGCCAAGGCTTGTGCTTTAGAAGCTAAAGTCAGCCTGACTGTGGGCAAAGGCAGCCTTTGTATTCCAAGGGGCAAAGTCAAAAATTCACAGCTGCCAACTATATGCATTAGGATTAGCTGCAGCTGGCTGGGGCTCAAAATCGATCAATAACTTGGAGTAAACAAGTATCTGGCAATAAGTGACCAGGTGCTAGCACATAGTTGAGACAACTGAAATCAGCTGGCTTACCACTCATGCTTCACACGCTAATTAAGTTCTGTCACACCAGAATTAGATAAGTGTTATGGTTATGTTGGTTGCAGGAAACAGGCCAGGGATAAGCAGGCCTTCAACAAAAAGGGTATTTTACAGCTCCAAAAATTAGTTTGGTTTGACTTCACCACAAATCATGCAGTCAAAAAAGTATAGGAACATTAGTGAGGAAAAATGCTAAAGGAACCATCAAAAGGAAAAAATGCCCCAATCCCCTGAACTACAGCACACCCAGGAATTCATTAAATCAGCTCTCCTTTAGCTGACAATCTTACAATTAGCAGGAGGTAGGTATACTTTTTTCTAGGTTGTCTCTGTGCAACTTTGGGTGCAGATAGCATCAGTATACTTTATGTTCCTTATAGCAAATTAGTCTAAATGCAGAAGTCAGTGGCTGCTTAATATTCCAGATGTTGTCAAATCTGGAGCCACAGAAAGCCTTTTACCAGAGGCAGTGAAGTGGCTCAGCGATGGGGAAAAGAGAGAGAGAGCACAGAAATTGGAAGCCTGAAGCTGTTGTTTGTTTGAAGAAGAGGTTCGTAAAGTTTACCTTCAACAATCTCACCAGTTCATTAAATGTCTTTGTTTTTCTTAGGTGGTGATGGTTGAGGTGTTGAGAGACCCAATGAGAGCATCTGTTTGGGCCCTACAAGGGGTTTAGGGAACAGCACCTTGCTGGTTTTAGGACCTTCTGTATGTTTGGACTCAAGGCGGGATGAAAACTTTTCAGCACACACTTTGCAGGAACCAGGCTACCTTATATCAGTGCTTTCGATTATGATCCACATAAGGCATTTTCAGCAGAGGTTTTCAAGTTCCAAGATAGTAGTAATAGTCAATTGCTTAAGAGTAGTATACTGGAACAAAGTGGATTTCTAATGCCTGCTGTCATCCGGCCTTGTTTTTAACAGAATCTTAGCCCTGTCACTGCAAGTTGTGTTAGGTAGCAATGAACAAGCAAAGGACAAGCAGACTTTCCGGGAAAAAATGTGCTCAGCTAACCCACCTGATCACTGCAGTCAATATAGGGATTTCGGAAAAAACAACATTCTTACTAACCTTGACCTCTGGGCTGTCTGACGTACAAAATGGTAAGCGATAACCATCATTGTGCACAGAGGACTTATAGTTTTCTCTTTAGGAGTTTCAGTGATTGAAAAGAAATTTTGCCCATTCTCTAATTTATTCATTAGAATAATAAACTTTTTTAGGGCTTCTAATGTCAACAAAGTCTTATGTTAGTTGCAACAAGGTCCTTCCACTGAGTATCTTAGTCTATTGGGGGTAATTTGTACCAGGAGAAATATTTTGAGCCCTGTCTTTGTTTTTGCCTATGTGAGTCTAGATTACAATACAAGCTTTAGTTGAAAGCCTAATCTAATTTCAGTTCCTTACTAGTGGAGAAGAGAAGTGATATTAATTTTCTCTTACACTGTTGTAAATAGCCTTCTAATTAATCTCCCTCCTTTTAGTCTCACCCCCACTCCAAGTCATCCTTCATATCACTACCATATTTTACTTTCTAAAACATAGCTATGATTATGTCACTTCTCATTGTATATTGAATAGAATAGAAATTTCTAAACTTGGAGGGCTAGAACCTCAACAATCTAGCTCCATCTGACCACTGTCTCATTTATACCTCCACTGTGTCCGACATATACTTGTATTACATATAGTATCTTCCACACTGTGCTACATTTATTTACTTACATATCTCTTCCATTAGAGACTGAGTTCCTTGAGAGAAGGAACCATGTACTTCTTCGTAGCACCCGCTCTTAGCCTGGCACATTAGAATACATTTGAAAAGCGAGTTAGTTGATGGCAAGAACTGGAGGGCAGTCTGCTTAGTTTGCTGGTATGTGTTTTCTCCACTGTTTTTGTTAAGGTATAATTTACATACAAGAAACTTCTCTTTTTTTTTAGTGTACCGTTCCATATGTTTTGATAAATATGTAGTCATGTAGCCACTACCACAATCAAGATATGTAATAGTTTCATCACCCCCAAATTCCACAAGCTATGCCTTTATAGTCAAAGCCTCCACCACCTTTAACCCCTGGCAACCCTTCACCTGTTTTCTGTCCCCATGGTTTTGCCTTTTCTAGAATGTTGTATGAATGGAATCACTCAGTATGTAGCTTTTTGTGACTGACTTCTTTCACTTAGTAAAACATGTTTGATTCTTTCATGTTACCGCATTGGCATGGTATTTAAACAAAAAAGTGGTCAGAGAGATGCGTGCTGGGAGCAAGTACAAAGTCCTGTGTGACTATAGAGGTGGAATGTTTGCTCTTGACTTAAAGAATTAGGGGAGATTTCATGGAGAAAGTAATGTCTCTTTGAGCAGGGCCTTGAGGGATAGGTGGGATTTTTATAGGTACCAATGGTGAAAGAAGATAATTCAGCAAACGATATAGCAGGAACAAAAACTCAGGGTCAGGAAAGAGCAGAGTGAATTTAGGTAACGTTATTTCAGTTTAATTAGAGCACAAGAGGCAGAGTAGTAGAGGAGACAGGGCAGAAAAGGCAGGTTAGAGCTTTGTTAACCTTGAATAATGTATCTAGGAATTTGGCCTTGATTTATTAGGCACTAGATACTCATTGCAGGTTTTTGATCAAGCACTTCTGGGAGGAGAGTAACAGTTCTGCCTGCAGGTAATTCTGCACCCTGTCTGAGCTGATGTAGACTGCTCTCTGTCCCGGTGAGTACACAACTCTGACTCGTAAAACAAGGCAACAAATGACATCTAAATATATCAAAAGAGGGGAGGGCATAGCTCAAGTGGCGGAGCACATGCTTAGCATGCAGGAGGTCCTGGGTTCAAAACCCCTAATTACCCCCCTAAAATAAAAATAAATAAATATATCAAAAGCATACCAAGGATATAAAATATCTGCACAACTGATACTTGGTAGAAAACGTGTTCATGAAATGGCTGAATCTGATACTTACCAAAGACTCTCTTGTCTCTCCATTCTTTTGTGTTTTCTCAATTTGCTCTACGGTCAAGGTATGAAAAAGCGAAGTATTGTTCCTGGATTCTATTTTCCTAGTTCTCCACAGAAATAGCTTCTCTGGGTAAGTAAGATTTAAGGTTACGGCTTCTGTCTTAGCAGATAGCCAATTTACAAAGTCCTGGTTGAACAGCATTTCTTTCTTTTATAAAACTGTATTATCCACTGGTATTACTCAAATTCCTATGTAGAAAGAACCCATTCCTATTTGGGATGCTTTTTTTTCTGAAACAAGAACAGACATTTCACCAAAGACGATATACAGATGGCAAATAAGCACATGAAAAGATGTTCAATGTTGTTAGTCATTGGGGAAATGCTAATTAAAAGCACAATGTGGTATCACTGCATACCTATCAGAATGGATAAAAAGAAGTGATCACACCAAATAATGGTGAGAATGTGGAGTAACTGGATCACATACATATCCATTGTTGGTGAGAATGTAAAATAATGCAGGCAATTTGGAAAACCGTTTGGCAGTTTCTTATAAAACTAAACATACAACTACCAATGCTTCAGCAATGTCAGTCACGGGACTTTATCAGAGAAGTGAAAAACTATGTTCACCAAAACCTGTATACAAATATTTATAGCTGCTTCATTCATTATTGCCAAAGTCTGGAAACAACCCAAATGTTCTTCAATAGGTGAATTTTTAAGATTCCATACCAGAGAATACTACTCAGCAGTAAAAAGGAATGAATTATGAATATAGGCAACTATCTGGATGACTCTCCAGAGAATTAAGCTGAGTGAAAAAAGCCAATCCCCCCAAATTACATAAAGTATGATCTCTTTCATATAATATTTTTGAGATGAAAAATTGTAGTAATTAAGAACAGATTAGTGGTTGTCCAGAATTAAGGAGAAAGTATGGGGTGGAGATATGTGTGACTATAAAAAGGCAACATGAGGGAGCAATGTGGTGATGAAATTGTTCTGAATCTTGACTGTGGTGGTGATCATATGGACCTACACATGTGTTCAAATTGTGTAGAACATGCAAATGAGTGCATGTAAAACTAGGAAAATCTAAATAAGGTGAGTGGATTGTATTGATGTCAGTTTCCTGGATGTGATGTTGTACTATAGTAATGTAAGGCGATACCACTGGGGGAACTGGGTAAATGGTATACAGGATCTCTATTTCATATAACTGCATACGAATCTACAAGTTTTTCAAAATACGAAGTTGTTTTTTTAAAAAAAAGAAGAATGTGTGTTGGTTGTAGAAATGTATAACACATTACTTGAATTTAACTCTAGGAACTTATTTTTGTTTGTTTTTTGCTCAGGAATTTGGACGTTTTCTTATGACATAAATTAAAAAAAAAAGCACCATGTTTCTAGTTCTGACTATGTTGCCAGGAAGCATAGCACCCAGACAGGGGCAACTACTTCTGCTTCTGCTGTAATTGTTCTTCACCATTTTTGGGGTCAGAGTTACTTCTGAAAATTTGATGAAACCTCTGTACAGGATAAATGAACACACAATTATCTGCACAATTTCAAGGTGTTTTATAGACCTCATGAAGCTTATCCAGTGACCCCATGTTAATGTTCATCTACTGCTATATTGTTCAGTATGGTAGTCAATAACCTCATTTGTTTTTAAATTTATTTAAAATTAAATAAAATTAAAAATTTAGTTCTCCAGGCACATTAGCCACATTTCAAGTGCTCAACAGCCACGGGAGGCTTGTGGCTATGTACTGGACAGCACAGAGATAGAACTTTGTATCCCTGCAAAATGTTCTATTGGACAGCATTGCTCTCGAAATTTAGAATACAAGTTACTTTATTTTTCAAAAGTTGACTCCATGTATTGATAATTTATAGAATACTTCAGCTGCATGAAGACGTTGTGTGGCCTATCTGTGCATCTCCAAGGACCTCAGCCTAAGAATCTCCTCTTTAGATAGATTCTAGTTTATCCATAAATGTCTTATTTTATATTGGGTTTAACCAAGGGACTAATTTAAAGCCCCTTTAAATTAGGTAGGCTGTAGAAACTAACTTTTTGTCATTTCAATTATTATATACGATGGCAGAAGAAGACAGGGGTGGCACTTGCAAATAGGAAGAATTGTTTCAAGCACATAAAGTAATTTTGGAAGAGAACATAGATGCAGATGAATCGATATTATGAGGTATTCAAGAGTCAGGCTTCTCCACATAATAGCAAAACAATTGGTTAAATGTGGAACATTCAGTTGCCTTGTTCAACTAGTATCTTTTATTTATTTTGGTGTCATATGAACATATGTGATACTAACTGTGGCAACAGGTTATTAAAATAGAAAGAGAGGGAAGAGCAAGATTTTAAATGCTGTGATGGGAAAATAAATAACTGACTTGAGTATCATCTTAGATGTATAGGCAGAAGAAAGGTGGAGAAAATATAAGAGAACTTGAGTCTTGCAATAAGCAGCTTTCTGGTTCATTGCAGTTTGTTAAGTATTTAGGAGTAGAAGACATTCACACGTAAAGTAGTAGTCATTTACCAAAGCTCTGATGATCTTTCTCATATTAGAAGAATTATATTCTTAAAATGTAAACAATATCCTTGCCTTCCTGGCTTTCTCCTTCAAATGTTGGAATAAACTTTTTTATTTTTTGAATTGAATTTCATTTTCCACCTAAAGCTAGGTACACACCTGAATTATTCTATTGAGAATGTAGTTTCCTCAGGGTCATTGTTTATTAGGCCTCTGAAAAAGAATTGAGTCAGATCTCAATTACAGATACTAGATGGGAAGCAGTGATGTAGATAATACAAAAGAGCAGATTATCAAAGACACTTGGAGTTGGCTTTGAAACGCATTTTTCAGCACATTTTCATCTTATGTTTTATGCAGGCATTCCCTTCAGACCCATAAGAGGTGACTCTGAAGTAGCTTGAGTGATCAAAGAAAGTCAGCCTGAGATTTAAACACTGCCAGTGGACTAGCTGCATGCAGATAATTAAATTAATGGCATAACTTAGCATATTTATATTCTGTATATCGCCTTGCTCCCATGAGCATGTAACCACTAAAGAGAATCTATGGACTCACTAGTCTTATTCATTCTGGGAATTTATTCACATCTTCAAGGTGCTTGGTTTTAAAGTAATCAATCAGATTGATTTTTGTTTTATTTAAATCTATTTGGCTGAACTTGACTGAGTAGCTTCGTGTCCTCTTAATTGAAAGAGTTGCCACATGATGTCAGAAGACATTGGAAGTTTTACTTCACATGCCAATATCGCATGTTACTGTTTAAATATGCTTGAGGCAAGTACCAAGGTGTTTGGATTAAGTCATAAGTGCTCAACGTGCCCTCTGCTGGGCCTTTCTTTCATAAGGTTGGAACAGAAAAATGCTGTGTCATCTGGTGGTACAGTGCGTTGAGAAAACGAATTCCACTGTAACTATCACATGCAATGAATAAATCCTAAATACAGATTCATGAGTCTCTCTGACACAGATAAGTCTGGCTCACTTAGCTAATTTCAAAAGGAAATTTTTAAATGTTATCTAGATACAAAGAAACGAAAACTTCGGTATGTGCTTGGGAATTCCCCTGTGTTTTATGAAGCAAAACGATCTTACTGTCACATAGTCTCTCCATAGATATGTAAGCCAACTAAATAACTCTGCAATTATTATATTTTATGTAATTACCACGTTATTATACAAAACAACTAAATAATTCTGCTACAAGAGGATATCTGTGAAAAGGTGGATTTTAATTCAAGATTTTTTCAGGGTTTGCAAAGATGCATTGCCACCTACTTCCTGCCCCCCTCCCAAGGATTTTATCTGAGACCAAATCCTATAAATCAGCAGCTGTTCCTGTAAATTGAGTGGATGTTTTGGAGAAGAATGGGGATTTAGGTTCAGTAGTTACTTTAGTAAAAATTATTTATATATTTTTCTTGGATCAAAATATTTTTGGAGAAGAATGGGGATTTAGGTTCCGTGGTTTCTTTAGGAAAAATTATTTCCATATTTTTCACAGATCAAAATATTTTTTAACATCCTCTGTGGTAAAAGTAACAAATATCCACCAAGTATCTTCCCCAGAACTTCCTTACAGTCATATAGAGGTGTACACAGTTTGCTTGTACAAATTGCACACACAGCCACATGTTCCTGCATATAGATTCAGAAGAAGCAAATCATGAAACTAGACAAAAATAGAAAAATAAAAAAAGGCACTCCAAAAAATAGAACTGGTCAAAATAATGTTGTTTTCTTTATGAATTTCTCCCTAAGGCACCAAGATCAGTTTTCATACCCCTAGGAATCCAAAAGGTTTTTATTTTTATCAAACTGAAAATTCTCCTGGACTCATTTAAGTCAATGCCCTCAATGAAATCATTGTTCTCTGAGCTTTCTGAGACATCATCCTCAATTGCTTATGCCATTAACAAAATAAATAATACCAGGTACAAAAGTAATTGTTGGAGCACTAGAAATTTGCCTTTTGGTGTGTATTAGTCTTCACTGCTTTTCTTCTGTTATGAAGGTTTGTGGTATGTCAAAGACAAGGGTGAAATGGACTCAGAGACAGGAAAACAAATATAGTAAAGGAATTTAGATGATTTTTTTTCATATTTCAGTAGAACGTGATACTTTACTGTTTAGCCTCTCAGAAATCAGAATACTACAATCTATGCCATAATTAAATTTATCTGAATGTAAACTGAGGACAATAGGGTTTTTGTTTGTTTACTTTTGCTATTTTGTTTGGCTGAAGGCAGAGTAGTCTTGAATTACCCTTCCACTTTGAGGAATATTTTCTTCCTCTAAAGTGCAAATAGGGACTGTGATTTGAGAAGACATTTTTTAAAATATGGACTGTCTCCAAGATCCTACTGTAAGGAAATGGAAATATCCCCATAAGAAGTTATAGCACAAAAATGTCCCAAATAAATGTCAAAAACCCCACAAAACACCACAACTTCATGTTTTCAAAATGTAATTACAGGTTAAGGGCACAGGTCTGTTAAATGGAAGCCGAAAGTACCAGATTTGTAAGGCATTACTGCTTGAAGGAGACACATCTTGTCAATATTTACCACTTTACTAACATTTTAAGTATTCACAGAGTGAGGATTAGTGGGCTGTGGACATCGCTTTCTTTAGAGAAGCAGTAGTAGGCTATCCATTAGTTTAAACAACTTTCACAAATAAACAAATAAACAATTTTATTTCCCAATAAAAATAAAATCTTCTTTTAGATTTGACTTTTTTCACTGCCAAAGGTACATTCCAAATATACAGAATAAGGAAAATAGAACTCTACTTTCATTATGACATTATTTTGCACCTAGAATAAAACTTTACTAAATCAGACTTGCTTGAAGTTGGCAAGTTCTATAATTGGAATTATAGAATATAGTAATATTTCATTATCTTGGAGGAGGACAAGGACTCATTCTATGATGAAAGAAAATTTATGGGATATATAAGTTCTGCACTGGGAACAGTTACCTTGTACAAGAAAACCAATTTTTCTCGTGCCTTAGGAAGTATTCATTTACATAAAAGCAATTGGACTATTAATTACAGTCATTTACATTGTTCTTTGAAGCAGATTTCTGTATTTCATTAGCTTTGATTACATTACTGTGAATGTCTGAAAAAATATTCTCAAAAATGCCCTTCCATAGTTCAGAAATTTCCTGTCAGATAGGCCTTTCTGTTAACAATTTAGCCAAATACAAAATGCAGCTTTAGTATTTTGCAAGTAATACAATAACACAAATGAATTGGTACTACAATCATGCCAAAGAGAAGCACTGCTGGAGATCCTTTAATGAATAGGCAAAGATTGTTTGCAGGGAAATCGTTGCTTTTATGTACTGCATAAAAAGAGTTTCCATTCTCTGAAGGCAGTTAATCATCTCCCCACTCCTCTAAGTGCCAACCCTACATTTTTAACTTAGATTAAACACTGGTGAGAATTAATGTGTTTTCCTTATACTCTACTCAAATTCACATAGTGTGATGTAGATCACTACGTCCACAACAGCTCATATGAATAAGTGAGAGAGGAATTTTAATTCCACAATAGTGTGCAGTGAAACAGGATCAGAACTGGAATCCGGTTTCTTCACTCCATGACCCCGTGTGGGCAGAAGCTCTCTGTGTAGGTGTGTGAATCACTGGTGGTAATCTAGGCAGTTCCTATTGCCAGAGCTTTATATATAGAAGCAGCCTAACAAAGAAGTCATGTCCCCGAGTGCCAGCTGGAGGTGAGACACCAAATAGCTTCAGGGACGGGCGATGGAGACACAAAGAACACTGTGAATAGCCAGCAAGGTTGTTGTTAAGCTGAGGGACTCCACCATTTCTTGGTGGTACTACACTCCGTTGGCTGGAGACAGAATTGTGAAGTTGGTAATATCTGTTTGGGAGAGCATATACTCCCCTTTTCAGCCATATTCATTCATTCATTTGTTCATTTGTACATTCGTTCATCAGTGAGGGCCTAGTGTTATTTAGTCACTATGCTAAGTGCTATGTATCCTGAGATGAATGAAACGAGGTACCTGGATCTCCAACAGTCTAGTTTTGCTTCCAGGTCACACCTCATCCTGTCTGCTATTTTGCATTCAAGTCACTATCAATGAATTCATCCCTACTATGGTATCGGTTGTTAAGGTTAAGATGTTACCTCTCTCAGGATGTGCCTTTCAAACAGAGACTCAAAGACCTTATAGCTTTTAAAACCCAAAGGAATGCTGCTGTATTGATGGACAAAATTTCAGATAATATATCATAAGGTAGAGGATATTTTGGGGCGGGGGGAGTCCTTGGACCCAACAAATCACATTACACAGGTGACTGGCTCCAAAGCCTTCTCCAAGACACAAAAAGTGAAGTTATTCTCAAAAAGCAAAGGGAATGCCCCCTCCCCATCAACAGATTAAAAAAAAAGATTTTAGTGGTAAGAAACAAATTCAAACCAAAGTCAATACCACTGATTAAGAATTGAATGAATGACAGACATATAGACCAATGAAACAGAATAGAGAGCCCAGAAATGAACCCACAAACTTTTGGTCAACTTATCTTCGACAAAGGAGGCAAGAATATACAATGGAATAAAGACAGTCTCTTCAGCAAATGGTGTTGGGAAAACTGGACAGCAGCATGTAAAACAATGAAGCTAGAACACTCCCTTACACCATATACAAAAATCAACTCAAAATGGATTAAAGACATAAACATAAGACAAGATACAATAAACCTCCTAGAGGAAAACATAGGCAAAACATTATCTGACATACATTTCAAAAATTTTCTCCTAGAAGAAATAAAAGCAAGAATAAACAAATGGGACCTAATGAAACTTAGAAGCTTCTGCAGAGCAAAGGAAACCAGAAGTAAAACAAGAAGAAAACCTATGGAATGGGAGAAAATTTTTGCAAGTGAAACCGACAAAGGCTTGATCTCCAGAATATATAAGCAGCTCATACGACTCAATAAGAAAAAAATAAACAACCCAATCCAAAAATGGGCAGAAGACCTAAACAAGCAATTCTCCAAGGAAGACATACAAATGATCAAAAAGCACATGAAAAAATGTTCAATATCACTAATTATCAGAGAAATGCAAATCAAAACTACAATGAGGTATCACCTCACACCAGTCAGAATGGCTATCATTCAAAAATCCACAAATGACAAATGGAGAGCTGTGGAGAAAGGGGAACCCTCCTACACTGCTGGTGGGAATGCAGTTTGCTGCAGCCACTATGGAAAACAGTGTGGAGATTCCTCAAAAGACTAGGAATAGACTTACCATATGACCCAGGAATCCCACTCCTGGGCTTGTATCCAGAAGGAACCCTACTTCAGGATGACAGCTGCACCCCAATGTTCATAGCAGCACTATTTACAATAGCCAAAACATGGAAACAGCCTAAATGTCCATGAACAGGTGACTGGATAAAGAAGATGTGGTATATTTATACAATGGAGTACTACTCAGCCATAAAAACCGACAACATAATGCCATTTGCAGCAACATGGATGCTCCTGGAGAATGTCATTCTAAGTGAAGTAAGCCAGAAAGAGAAAGAAAAATACCATATGAGATCGCTCATATGTGGAATCTCAAAAACCAAAACAAAAACAAAAACAAACAAACAAACAAAAACAAAGCATAAATACAGGACAGAAATAGACTCACAGACAGAGAATACAGACTTGTGGTTGCCAAGGGGGTGGAGGGTGGGAAGGGATAGACTGGGATTTCAAAATTGTAGAATAGATAAACAAGATTACACTGTATAGCACAGGGAAATATACACAAAATATTATGATAAATCACAGAGAAAAAAATGTGACAATGAGTGTGTATATGTCCATGAATGACTGAAAAATTGAGCTGAACACTGGAATTTGACACAACATTGTAAAATGATTATAAATCAATAAAAAATTTAAAAAAAGAATTGAATGAATGATATAAAGTATATAGAAGACCACTTAATTTAGTGAACACTCTAATGTCTGATATTGTTCAAGAGGGCACAACTAGGAACAATGTATGAGAGTCAGAGGGAGGCATATTTTGGTGTAACTTGAAAAATAACTTTCTCAAAGCTTCAGATGTCCAGTAGTGCATGGAACTACCTTGTGACATGAGTTGTCTGTCACTGCAAGTCCTCAAACAGTAAATGAATGGCCACCAGACAGGGTTTCAGTTGAAGGGACTTCTGAGTCCATGGAAGATTTATATTCTTTTGCGTTTAGTCTGTGAACCTATTAGTCTATGTTAATTGGGAATCCAGGAAAGACAAAAATAAGTACACAAGAATACATAAAAAGAGACAAAAGGCAAATGAATGTGACCTAAACTATGTTTATCAATGTTGATTAGGTGCCAAGCAAAGGAGAGACTGGGGTAAATTGTTAATCAAGAAAGGTTTCTGATAGAACATAAATTTTGGCCAAGATTTGAAAGTGAGAAAGAGACGGATAGGCGAAGAGGGAAAATAAACCAAGAGGGGGCTGACTTCATCAGCATCATCCCACGACTTCCATCTCTTGGAGTGTCTACTGTGGAATAGGCACCATGCTGAGGGCTTTCTTTCCATGTGTTAGCTCATTTAATCCTCGCAGCCAGTCTCTCAGGCAGTACTATACTATTCCTATTTTAGAGATGAGAGGACAAAGATGAGAAGACTGGAATTCAGAGAAGTTCAGTAACTTGTTCAAGATCACACAGCTAGAAAACAATAGTAGATCGGGTATTCATATCTGGATCTGTCCCCCTGCAAAGCCCGTGCCCTATACCCATGTCGTCCTCTTGAGGGATGAGAGAGAGAACTATGAAATGTAAAACTTGGGAAGATGGGACAAATAGTTGGCTCTCAGTAAATATTTCTTGAATGAATAAGGAAACCCTTGCTTTTTAAAGGGGAAAAAAACATTTTTTAATGTCTTCTTTTATTCCCAGTTGTCAGCCAGAGCTCGGTCTCCCTAAGAGCTTAACTCTTAGTCACTGCAGAGGCTCCCCAGGCCCGGGCTATGGATGTGTAAACAAGAAGGAATAACAAACACCCCAGGGCTTTATGCCCTAGCGTTTTACCGCACCCCTGCATCCCAGGTGGGTGATGTATCTTGTGGTGATATGTATCAGGTTAGAGCCCTAGTATTTCTCTTTAGGCCTTCTTTATGCTTCCTCTTTGAGCCAAAGGGCTGCAGTTTTCAGGGGAGAAAGGGTACATTTTGTGTGTGTGAAGTGGTCAGAGAAACCACACATCTTCCTTTAGCCAAAATGCAACTCCCCTCTCTCCATCTGAGTTCTGTTACAAGAGTTCTCCACAAAGCCCTTTGGTAAATACGGCCTTTTTGCATATCCTGGCTTTTTGACAAGACTAATTTTCTAAGAACATTTGCCTGTATGGTTGGAATGGTGCTGAATTTCTCAGAATTAACCACTGTGGCCTCCAACTGCGGCTAATCTTACTATACACAAGGTACTGAGCATTTAGATGCTGGTTATATCCTACATGAGGCTAATAAAAATAATCAGTGGAAAATTAATTTGACAAATGGTTTTTTGGTCCATGTAGACATTTTTTAAAGCTAAAATAATGTCAGACATCCTATTTGACTGATTCTACACTCCTCCTCCTCCTCAGCCTCCTCCACTGAATTGACTGCTTTGAGGAAAAGAACTCAATTTACATTTCCATTTGAAAGCTAAAAATATACACAAGTAAATGTAGATTGGATTTAATTCAATTCTAAAATGCAGGGCGTCCAGGCATTTAATCATTGCAATTTTGACATCCAAAGGCCTTGACTAGGTTTCTACCAGTTTTTACTAAAAGCCTAATCTCCTCAAATGCCAAGATAGGTAATTAGCATTAGTCATAACAAACAGATCATTTCCCAGAACACTTAATATATTAAAATGGCCCCAAAGAGTTTTTTTTTTCACGTGCTCATCTTTTTATAATGATTTCATGTTTTTATGAAACATCCTCCAGGTACCTATGTAACACCCAACTCAAGCCTCAATTTACCCCTGATCTAAGGCTTTAAAGAAGTTCCATTTGGACCCTTAGGGCTGGTTAGTTTTATACTCGGATCATTCTGCACCTGTGACCTTTCAGTGTGCTCCCCCTCCCTGCCCAAACATTAACATGCCCCCTCTTTCACCCTTGTAATCTGCAGCCACAGCTCTGCGACTCTTCTGATCTCAATTTTTTCATATTTTCATCTCTGCCAGATTCAGCTCTGCCCTTCTCAACTCCTCCAATACGACCTGCTCTCTTGCGAGTAATTCTCTTATGTTTTATATACAAGGCGAGCCTTCTAAACTGGTGAACAAAGTCCTGTGTTTATCTGAGACAACTTTATTCCTGAATTTAGTTTGAAGCCTTCACACTAATGCTTCCTGGTTTCACATTCATATCATCCTGAGTCATTGCCCCAAATGGAAACAAGTTTGTTTAACCTTCAATTCTGTGCTCCCCCTCTGTATGGCTCATTACCTTCTTCCATTGCTTTCCCCCCTAAATTTTCCACTGTGTCTTCTAGATCTCTGGTTACATGACACAGGCTTAACCGGTAAAATTCCCTCATTTCGTCTTCACTGAGGGTTATACTAAATCTTATGGCCCCTGACCCATCTCACCACTTCTCCTTCAGTTAGTTTTAGTAGAGGCAGCTCATCCTTCTGTACCCCACATATTTTAGGGCTACAAGGGGTCTCCTCACTCCCACATAGTGATTTCCAGGCCTCTTCCCCCTTCCCCCTCATGAATAAAACCCATTTCTTGAAGACTCATGACAGTCAGGAGACTCATGGCACTTGGTTTTACCACCTTCTGTCACTTTCCTCCCTGTTTGGTCATGGACCAGCCTCCCAGTCATTTCCCTACGTGTATGAAGACTTTGTCATTTGGATTGCAGTCATTCTCTCCACTCTAAGCACTTCCATCATCCAACATCTGGCCTCATTGTGACTCAACTTCAGGGACCTTTGTCTCTATTACATCAGAGTCACCCCACTGCTGTGGCCATACTCTGGACGTTATTGTCATCCTGATCTGCTCAACTACTGAAACTGTAACAGAAATACCCCACTTTATGACTGCCTACCCTGTAGCTCTCCCTTTTAGAGCTCAGTACTGATCTTTGAGTTCTCTGCTATCATCTTCTATAACTTTAACATTCATGTTGATGACCCTTCCAACACCATGACCTCGTAATTTCTTAATCTCTTCAGCTCCAGTCATCTTAATGCTTCCATTAATAGTGCTTTTTATATTCTGCCTTCTATTAGTTTTAGAAATATCAGTTATCCCTACTACATTTTCTTCCTTGAGGGCAATGATCTTGTTTTTGTACCATTTTTATACAATACCTTGCATAGTGTATGCTCACCAGAAAGGTAGTAATGTGTACTGATTAAAAGCAGAGATTTTGGAGTCAGGATATCAGAGTTCAAACCCCAGTTCTGCAGTCTACTAGCTGTATGACCATGGGGGAATTTAACCAACATTTCTATGCCTCAATTTCCTTATATGTAAAATGGGAATACTAACACTTTGTATCTCATGGATTGTGGAAATGATTAACTACACTTAGAAGAGTGTTTGGCACATAGCTGATAGAATATTTATTGTCAACAATCGCCTTCACAAAGGTTAAGGTGAAACAGTGCCATGCTGAAAGGAAAAAAAAAGAGCCCCCAATATTAGGAATAATGATACTTGACACAGTAACTTAAAATAGAAATTGAAAGCAAACAAATTATAAAACAAATATTCCTTTCCCTCTATTTGTACTTTCCACTGTGAAGATGCCAATGTATTGATTATTGCCAGAAACTAGTTTATTTAATTACATGGTGTCACTGTCATTTCATGGTGAAGTCATTAAAAGAGCACACAATAATAAACACTATTAAAATTTAAATAAAAATATGATATACATCTAAAAATCTAAAACTTTATAACTAATAGTATTATATTGTTAAACATTTATTTGATCATGGCAGACTCTGAACGTAGGTGGAATAGGTTGTTGCTTATTTGATGTGATAAGGGATGCTCTGAAATATGATTTCTCCCAATTGGCTGTTCCACAGTTCTGTCAAAAACTTATATTATCACCAGTTAGAAGTCAGGTTTGTTTGTTTAAACCATGCTGTTTCCAGGTACAAGTAAAATTCCCCCTGGGAGATTTTATCCAAGGAGCTCTGAAATATCTAACAATTATCTAAATGAGTAGGGCGTAGGACCCGCAAGTCTAGGTAGAAACGGATATAATTTATTTACATGAAGTCCTTCCTGTCTAGGGAAGGTAGTCTTGAGTGATGGAAGAGAGGTAGCTGGGGTAAGAGGACTTAGGAACCAAGGATTGCTGACAACAGAGGGAGAGAATACTAAAGGGGCATTCTGAGAGCAGGGGGGGAGTGGCCCTGTTAGGCTGGAGAGGTAGGCAGAAGGCAGAGCATACAGGTTCCTTTAGGCATGGTAAAGTTTAGATTTTATTCAAAGAACAAGGAAAAGTCGCAGGGGGGGGGGCTTTAAGAAGAGGAGCAAGGTGATCAGACGTCTATTTTTAGAGGATCATGCCAGCTGTCATGTTGAGAAAGCACGGGGTAGACAGCAAGGGTGGAAAAAGAAGCCCATGATGGAAGCCATTTGCAGGAGCCAGCGTGAGAGATGCTAGTAGCCTGAACTAGACTGGTGGTAGTGACATGGTTATATTTTTGGAGGCAGCATTATGTGAAAATATGAAAGAGACATGACTTAGGGAGAGGGAACAGCAAGTGCAAAAACTCGCTCATGTTTCTCTATTGGTTTACAAACAGAAGGAAGACCAGAGTGGTTGACGCATAGGCGTGTGGAAGAGAAGGGTGTGGAATAAGATCTCATCACATAGAGCCTTGTAGGACATGGCATGAAGCCTGGATTTTATTCTAATTGTAACTGACTTACATTTTTCATGGGATCGCTCTGGCTGCTGTGTGGGAGACCAGACTCTGTAGAGGGACAGAGTAGGTGGGAAACCTGTGGGGAGGCTATTGCAGTGAGATGGGTGAGAGATATTGGCCTGGGTTTGGATGGAAGCAGCAGACGTGGGAAAAGGGATGGATTTCAGAAATGCTTAGAGGGGGTGGTGGGTATAGCTCAGTAGCTCAGTGGTAGAGCACATGCTTAGCGTGCACGAGGTCCTGGGTTCAATCCCCAGTCCCTCCATTTAAAAAAATGCTTAGAGATTGAATCAGCTGAACTCTAGGTTTAATGAGATGTGGGAGCGTGAAGAAGAAGGTTTCAGGTACTTTCAGGCTCAAGGCAGGGGAGGGTTTAGTGGGATTGAGGGACTGAAAGGAGCCCAGTGTGGCTAGAGCTCAGTGAGGGGGAGTGCGGGGAGGTGAGAGAAGATGAGGCCAGGGTGGGAGGCACGAGCCAGCTGATTCATGGCCGGGTAAGGACATGGAAAGCATCTGAATTTATTCCAAGTGCCTTGGGAGGCTCCTGAAGGGTTTTAAACAGGGTATGACTTTTTTTTTTCTAGTAAGTCACTTCGGCTTCGGTGTGAGGAGTAGGCTTGGAAGGGGAGCAAAGGAAGCCAGGAGATGCTTTAGGAGGTTATTGCAGAGGTCTGAGGAAGAAATCTTGTAGATGGCTACACCTGGACAGATTTGAGATTCATTTCAAGTGGAACCGATCAGTTTTCTTGAATTCAACACTTCCTGTATGTATACATCTGAATCTAAACCTTATTGAAGTTTTTATCTTCTCACCTCATTTATATACTATGCTTTTATTTCCTGTCTCGTTTCTAGAAAAACATTTTTCTAAAATATGTGAGTTTGCTGCTCTGATTAAACCCTTCCTTTCCATGCACTTAATTGCTTGGGAATTGGTGAGTTTGGGGGATTCTGAAATGCTGCACACGTCACCCCGTAAACCCATTTCGTTGAATGCGATCAAAACAATCAAAATGTAAGAACCATTTTATTCCCTTCAAATTACTGACTTTGTGGAAATAAACTACATTCAAATCTAATCGTTTCTTAGGGCTATTTACTTACTAATACTATAACTTTCAAAACCTGTTCAGTCAGCAAGCAAGTACTTAACATATTCTGAATTTGCTTCTTTAATAACTGAGGAGTCCTGACTTTTCTTGCACAGCTGGGACAGAACTGACTGGATGTCTCTGAAGCATTTGGAAAGGGTTGTTACAAAGCTACCTAATTACTTAATTACATAGCATATCCTATTTCCAACCCCATCACAATGCCAAATCAAAACACATTGCAAACTGGGAAACTTAAAGTGAAAGGTTTACCTCCAAGTACTAGGCTACATGCCATTCCTCCTCAGTGGGAGCTCTTCTCAGACTGGAGTTTCACCCTTCAGAAAACAGATTCTGCTAGTAGAAGGGGTATGAATGGACGGACTGGGTCCAGGAGTAAAGATATTCTGTACCCACATCATGAAACCATGGGAGGCAAGGAGTATAGAAGCATCCCTTAGGCTTGTTGAGGACCTTGAAGCTGGGCTCTAGGGGATGGGGAGGCACCAATATGTAAAGTGACGGGAGAGAGAATGTATTTGTACAACAGTAAGGGCATGGGCATCGTGTATTTACAGTGACAAGAAGGCAAGTCGCCCTTGACATCTGGGACCTGGCCTGGTACTACCCATTAGGCTGTGGTGTTTTCTTGCTGAACCTAAATAATTTCACAGAGCATCAAGAGTAGAGAAGGCCATTCTGTAACCATGAAGGACCAAGACAAAACAAGACCACTCCATCATTATGTCTGAACCCAGTCAAAATATGAACAGTACCCAAGCCACAAAAATGACCAAGCACCTCCCATCCTGGCCAACGTGAGTGATGGTTGCTTCTTCACCAATTATAGCTGTAGCTTCTGGATCATCTTCCCAACTTGCACGTAAGATGTATTTAGAAATCTAGTCACAGAATTATCCCCATTTTCTGACAGCATCCAAATCCAGAACAAAGCCAGCTAAAGTGACAAACTCAACCTGGTTTTCCGAAGAATCTCCTGGTTTTAGCACTGAAAGTCTAATGTTCCAGTAAGTCCCTCAGTTTCAGGCCAACTGAGATGGCTGGTCAATGACCTGCTTCCTTAAACTCTCCCTCAAATCATCTGAAGCCAGCCCGAATCCCGTACATCCTTTCTCACACCCTCTTATTGAGACACCCCTTTGTTGCCTCAGGTGTGCATTCTCCCTTTGCCGCAGTAAGTCATAGACCCAACTTTTTCAACTACAAATCTGTTCCTAGTGGTCTTTGGTTGGAGGGCATTGACATCAGTGAAAGTAAAGAGGCACAACATGGTGGAAAGGCTAGTAAGTAGTCCCAGAGGCTAGAAGTTGGGGGAACCAAGGAAGGAGGGAAGGGCCACAGCCCTAACGAGGCTAGAGTGTGGTTTTCTGAAAAGGTGGTTTTCAGAGATGATAAAAGATAAGGTGATGGAAGGTAAAGCCACGAGCTTTTGGAGGAGGAGGAAGAGTTGTGGCCCCACCCTCTGTGCCTAAACGAAACCCTAATGAAAGACAGTGAAAACCAACAAAGGTTCGCTTATATTATAAAAGGATGACTCAATCTTTAATGGTCTAGAGGCTGATCATAGAGCTTTTGTATCCATACTTCCTTCCCTGTGTTTGTTAACTGCATCATATAATAGTTTCTACATAAGGGAAATTTTTGTGAGGAAACAGTTCCAATGACACACTAGTTGACAGGTCTTATAACTGCAAAACACTTAACTTACAATTTTAATTCTTTGGGGTTGAGATCATTCAGTGTTAAAGATCAACAGTCATTAAATAAAATAAAGGCCCTAAAACAGTGCCTGACATATAGTAAATGGCAATAAATATTAACTACTACAATTACTATGATTATGCAGTGTGCTTGTTTTAAAACAGGGGCAATCCTGTAGTTTTTAAAAATGTTTTTGATTACATGTCCTTGATCATATTGGAAGTATATATTCAATGAAAAATTTAATTGCCTTGTTTCTTAAGCTCTGCTCATAGACATATATTCAAATGACTGTGTGCATGCCTTTTCGAGAGATTTACTGTAACTGGTCTTTGGTAAATCTTCTAAATTCAATGTCTAGGTACCTACTTTCCATCAGTTGTCCTCTACTGCATGTTGTAAAGCAAGTTTTGAAAACATGACTACTAGTTTGATACTGTTGATACTTTACAAAAAGCAGAGGAGTGAACAGCAGAAGGCGATTGTCCCCATAAAAGGAAACCTAGAATATTCAGAATCTCTAAGTTGAAACAGAAAGGAAGTAGGTTCCTTAGAACAGGTTTTAATTTCTAATTTTCAACAGAAGTCTGCCTCACTTTATTTCTACAAAAATAAGCGTTACTTGTAAAAATATAGGAACATGCCAGGAATGCTTACGGAGTGCTCTTCAAAACAATGTGTGCGCCTGAGTTCTGGCAATGTCCTGGATATATTTCAAAAAGTAGCAAGTAGAGTTTTGTACATTTACAATAATTTTGTACTGCTAAAGACCTTCTTACCTGGTTTTTCGATACCCAGAAGAACAAGCAGCTTGTTTTTCCAACGTTAGTACTAAATCGCTATGTTGTATATATACAACCTGGATGTTCCAATCACTCTACTATTCTTAACACAAATTTGATTTTCTCTTTACCAATTTTGAAATCTGTTTGAATTAATTTACATTAATTTTCTCGGAAGCCAAATTTCATGGTGATAATGCCAGTTATCCTGATACTGTGTTCTGCCAGCTCTTACTCTGTTTGAAATTACCATTTTCCCCCACTCTGGCCAAGTCTGGAGTCAAAAATCCTTATTTATACCCACACACAGTATAGAAAACTTGGGTCATAAGTCTACTTCCTCCCTGGCTTAAAAACCACTTATTTGGAAAGTGACATATTTTACAAAATGAATAAAATAAAAATAATACTAAAAAGTAAATTCTCTTACAAAGTTAATAAATTAGATGATTACATTTTCTTAAAAAGTCATAAAAATACATTTTAAGGGGAAGATTACTTTTGATGTGAATTACAGAGGTATTGTATTTCAGCCATACTGTTTTCAACATATAATGTTTCTTACAGAGTAGTTTCATATGTATTAGTCCCACAAACAGATTAAAATCTCATGCATACAGCAGATAGTTGAATTCTCATTTCTATAAACATTTTACACACTTACAATATGCTATTATCTCATCATAATAATGTGGCTTTGCAGTTACTGCACACTTGTGAATACCTACAACCTCTTTGTGTGTGTGTGTGTGAGAAATTGAATCAAACTGAAAAGCACAAATTAAGAATGAAATCAAAATATTTATGTTTTCTTTAATGTTTACAGTTAAAGGCACATTTATTAAAAGCAACTATATAACACACGCTGAGAAAACTAATAGAGCTAAGAATATCGTGAAAGAAAACAGGAACCACTTCAGGAATGGCTTTTGCCCTTGGAACAAATCAACTACGAACATTAAGTAATGGTAAAGTAATTCTGAGTTGTGCCGGGCAAGAAAATTTAAAGCACACTTGTTTTACAGCCTTATTCATTGCCAGATCCTAGAGTAATTCTAGATGGAATTATCATTTAAAGGTAAACAAAGACATTATCCCTCTTTGGGAATCGGTTATTACTTACCGAAATTTGCCATCTGTAACGTCTGGTTCTCAGTCTCCGGACCATTGTAAATCACAACAGCATCAGCATTTCTTCTGCCTGCTATTTGAATTTTTTCTGCAAATGTACAATTACCTCTTTCTATCAGCGCAATCCAGGGCTTCTTTGTATTGGTAAACTCAGTGTTGTAGTTACAAGCTTGGTAGTTATTGTTCTTAGGGATGGCCACCACCCCCATTGCATTAGCCACTGGTGAGGCTAGTCCATAAACACCACATTCACATGTCTCTGTTATAGTGTGGTTGCTGGTTTCATTGTAATAAGTCACAGTCACATAGGCTTTCGTTGAAAAAGACGCTGTGATTTTAAATAAAAAGGTAAAAATTACCAGCAGCCGAAAGCGACTAGACTTATTCTCCTGGCTCATTGCTCATTCCTTTGAGCATAAAATTTAAAATGTTTGCTGATACTTCCAACTACCAGTCACCATTTGTCCACTCAGGTCCCTGCTAAGCAGAAGTTTGAAATTTCAGTTGCGAGTGGGTAATTGATCTCACCTCTAGCAACGTAAGCTCTGAATACATCAGCTCTATTTCACTTTACTTATCTACATTCCCTTTTGCTCCGCCTCCAACTGTGCACACCTGTAACCCTTAACCACGACTACCTTAGCAATAAATAACACCATCAACTTTATTCTGCGTGTTAACTTATCAGGATTGGGTGATTTCCTGCACTGACATTTTTTCCTTCTTACTGTTCCAGTTAATGAACTTTCATTAACATGGAGTGGACTGGAATGAGGAACTGGACTCCTGGGAATCCCACGTGACAAGACTGAAAGTCACCTCTCTCAGAATCTCTAAAACACCAAACTGGTTTTCCAAGCCCTGCTAAAATATGCTATCAACCAGTTCAGCCGGAAGTAAGTTGAGAGCCATCATTTTATTGCTACGGTATTAGTAGGATTTATTTCACAGCCCTTTTTCCTCTTCTTTCTTTGTGGAATTTTTCTTAACAGGCTCCCCAAGGAGTATCTTCTGCTACCTTGTTTATTCATCGAAAAGTAAACATATTCCAGTTGCTAGAGATCCTTTCCTTTCAATTATATGCCTTTACCATGGTAGGCACTCAAATATTTGCTGATTGGTTGATACCTGAGTTGATGCATTCCATTAATTTTTATGTCCCGTGTGTTATACTGTAACAAAAGACAGCTGAAGGTTTATTTTTTAACATTTAGAATTTGTAATTCTAGTTCTTTCAAATGTATAGACAGATTTGTTTATTTCATTGCCTCCTTTATTGCAAGCTCTGTTTTTAATCAGGAGAACCTTGGACACTCACTGCACTTGGACATACATTGCTATGGGGTCAACTGGTCTGGGTAAGTTGCTGGGAAAAGGAGATTGAAGTATGTGCCAAGGGCTAGTGAAGGAGCAGATGAATGGACAGCAAGATAAACAGAGATATCAGGAGTCTCATTGGGCTAAGAGTCAGCAAACTAGATAAACAGGCATCAGGCTATCGGAGAAGCAGAAAGACACTAGGCCAAAAGGAAGGCAGGCACAATGATAGTCTGAAGTCCAAGGAAAATAGTCTGGAATCAGAAATACCACTAGAGTCAAGAGGACAACAAAAAGTAGGAAAATAGGACACACTATTGAAGGAGATGGTCAATAAATCTATTCCCCACACCCTGCCTCGCTTCTTTCTGTTCTTGGGCATCTGAGGTATTAGTGTTAGACCAGACCCTGAAGGTGGGAACCAACAGTTAACACCAGAGGAGGGGAGCTCAGGGAATCTGCAGTAGAACCTGATGAATAAATCCCAGCAGATGCACAATACAAATATAAACCTTTCTATCCTCATCGGGGTACCCCTCCCCTACAGACTTGGTATTAGTAGCAACATACGCATAATAATCACTTAACAATTACTCATGGAATTGAACTGAAAAGTTTAAAGGTCTGGTGTATTAGCTTATGGTCTACTTCAGAGTAAAGGCAAATGGTTTATTTTACTATTAGCACTACCACTTTGATGTTAAAACTCATAATAAGGTCTATATTCACTAGACAAAGAAAATTATCAAACTGAAAACAGAAGCGTTATCGTCAAAAGCATTAGTTTGCTGATTGCTAATAGACATCTGCGATAAATTCAACATTAGCATTCAATAGGCAATTCATTAGTAAAGTCCTAGAGATTTGATTTCACCTTTCTACCAGTTATTAAATTGCGTCTAAAGGAAAATCACTATGTGCTCTTAAAATGACAACTTTCTGTAACACTTTGTGGCAGTGCTGGTGTATTAAAGAGAACTTTGCTAAACTATTTTAAATTGCTCTGAAGGCTGATGTGCATGACTTTATATAGTAACCAGCATTATATGCCTTGTGTGTAAGTGCGTTTATGTTTCCTTTTATGGCTTTCAGAGAGTCATAACCTACAAAGATAGTTTTAGATTGTTTTTAAAATTTTGCAGTTAAATAAAATTAGTCCTGGAACAATAAATACCCATCAATGCAGTTTTCCTGTTAATGCTTAAGGTAATTTGCTGGAAGGCGAGTGGTCTAGTACTTATGCAGTATTTTAAAAATTTTGTCTGTGGAACATCAACATTAGACTCACTTGGAAATTGATTAAAAGTGAAGATTCCTGGGTCCGACTCCCAGTCAGCCTGAATCAAAATCGGAGGGAACTATCTAGAAATTCACATTTTAAATAGCTCTCCAAGTAATTCTTATGCACTTTACAATTTAAGAACTCTAGATCGTACAACTTGTACATGACAAACAGCACGGAATCGACAGATTAGCTGTTGTCATTTTATGTCAACCTCGCTGTGCTTCAACTTCCAATCTATAAAGGTTTGATGTTTGTTTGTACTTTAGGTCGTGCTCTGAACATTTCTGAAGTTATCTTACAAACCAAAAGTTGTGCAAGTGCTGACACTGCAACAGCTAGTGTTAGATCCTCAGGAAAATAAAGACCTCTTTCGGACTTCTTCTCCATTTACACAATGAAAGAAGTTGGATTAGAGTTGATCTCTCAAGTCTTTCCCAGATCTGATAAGCTAGAACTCTATAAAAATAGAAGTTGTTTTGAAACTATCAATTAAAAAATTTTTTCCTTCTTATCAGCACAATTCAGGATGAAGCTGCACTGAGGGTAGATGAAACGATAGCATCTAGATAGAAGGTAAGTTCAAAGTACTGGGTAAACCTTGAGCTCTAACAAAACTAACAAGGGCTTGACCCAGTACTATGTACCAGTGGTTTGCAAACTTGTCTGCACATTAGAATCACCTGAGGAGATGTTAACTGCCTTCATGCCCAGGCTACACCCCAATCAGAAACTTGGGGGGTGGCGGTGACACATAGGCATAGTAATTTTTAAAACTCCTCAGGTGATACCAATATGAAGCCAAGTTTGAGAACCACTGCTATGTTTCAAACATTTAATACTACTGGATTTTTTCAATTACTTAGAGTTTAAACCTTAATAAATATTAAGTATCTTAGCAAAGGCACATAATTAGTAAAGGCATAGAGAAGGGAATTACTCATCTCTTAGGCAAAGAACACTTCAAAATTTTCCATATGATTGAACACTAGCTATGGCAAACCCATCATTTAAAGATGAGGAAGCATGGGGCTGTGTTTCTAATTAAATGTAGGTTACCCTTTGATTATTCATAGCCAACTTCCAATTCTGGGCTGGGTGACTCTAACCTGCTGTATGTTCAAAAGGAATAAAAAATAATTTTAATATTAGCTCAAGTCAAATAAAAGAAATGACTGAGATCTGATATTACAACATCTCTTGACATCCAAAGTCAAATATGTCTAGGACCATACAACAGTAAAGATAACTGAAAGTCACCCATATTTTATTAGGTTCCTAAGATAGTGCCTTTGTGATTTGGGAGCAAAGAATTTTTTGTTAGATTTTTTTTCCTTTCAGCAGGAATTTGTTAAGAACTGCACCATTAGAATCAGGCAAAATGCCTGAATCTGTATTTTACTATGACCTCCAAAATTTATATGGACTATATCCTCTTCTCTGACTCTCATTTGTCATCTAGCTGGTCCCCTTGTTTTGTTTTGTCTCCTGCATTAGTAAGGTACCTGAAAAGGTAACAGTGAAATAGCAACCAGCTCAATTATAAACCATATTAATGGCTTTGAATAATAAAATTGGTTATAATCTATAGTCCATATTGGCAGAAGGCATCTAGCTATAAACATCAAATATTGTTAGTGTCACCAAATAAGGGTTTCTAATTTCTTAAAAGTTCTTTTCTTAATATGAATAAAATTAATGCAGGATAATTCCAAAAAAGAAATAAAAGTGGCAGAGAGAACACGTGCTCAGATTCTTCTTTTAATAGCCTACCAGAGGATTTCAAATGTGCAGATTTCATGTATCATGTAAAATTAGAAACTTCAGTGAGAGACTGTGGTCCTGTGGTAGACTATGGAATATTTCATAATTTACGAATTGATTTGTTGATACAGAAGTGACATCACAGTAGTGTATTTGTGTTGCTTTGGAATCAATGAGCACATATTGTCACTTGAAGATAAGTTCTTCTGATGGTAGTTTGCTATTTTTCCTAGGAAATGGCCACAGTAGCTATCCAGTTTTGCAATAACTGGAAATGTGGACACAGATGTTTAACTCCAAATATGGATAGAAACATTACTAAAATATAAAATACATCGCCATGGGAGTTGTTTTTAAAGATCCTAAATTTTAAAAAAGAGTTCATGTTTCCCATTCAAAATGAGAACAGAAATTACACCTGTTGAAGTATGTAGTTTTGAAATCGCAGCCTGAGGTTTTTAGTCAATAGCTTTTTAAGTATTAACTTTTCCCCTTCCCCAACATTTCTGTGGCATTAAAATTGAATTGCCTATTACACATCTGGCAGACTCTTTCCAGTTGAACTCAAGGGAGAATCAGAGAAACTCCTTGTGACTTCAAGCCAAGGAACAGCAACAAAAAGCACTGCTAAATCCATCGCCCAGCCAAGAACCCAAAAGAAACTAACAACGCTGAATCCCACAAACACAGAGCTGCTCTCTCTAGTGCTAAAAATGAGGGGCTAGGAGGGGAAAAGGACAATACTATGCCGAGCTCTGAGCCTTTTTAACAGCGCTGAGCCTTGCCATGTGTCTGCACCAGTTTAAAATCGAAGTTGGTTATCTCCAAAGCAGCATGGTGTTAAAGGACAGGCACCAACAGGCTGGATGGCCGGTGTGGCTGAAATCAACTCAAGGTGTTTTCGAGTTGTTCAGAGGACCAGATGGCCTCAAAGCAAGACTGTGGGCACATTTGCCCAGGTTTACTTCAAATTTTTACATCAGGCACAATTACTTATAGGGGAAAATGAGAGCAAAATACGGTAATGGAGGGTCCAAATGATTATGTGCCCTTTGCACTAGAAGGTTTGTTAGAAAATTACTGATAAACTTGCCATAGGCAGAATAGCAGAAGTGCTTCAGCCATTCACGTGTGTTCATGTGATTTTAGGTTGCTGTAGATTGTTTAAGACAACTTATTTTAAATGTAGAAAAAGATTTTGTAACTGCTTGCCATTAACTTGCTGCTAAATTCCCAGTGTATTGATTGAATCAAGAAAACCCCAGATGTTACTCCCCTAAAACTGAATTTCCTGTTAATGCTTAATATAGCTTAATACAAAAACCCAGATTCTGTTTGATAAACAACACTTTTCAACCCATATGGAAGAATCATACTGGCTCATTTAGCAAGTACATATAGGTCTACCAGAGGCCAAAAATATGGAGGCAAGACATCAAATACATTCAAAATGAAACAGGAAACCAAAAAGTTATTGTTTAAACTTCTTTAATAATACACTCAAAAGTTTAACACAAGAAGGATTCACTATTTTAATTAACATTTAAACTCATTTTAAAGAACAAAAGACTGAACACATTTGTGAACAAATTCCAGCATCTGTCTTGAGGTTCGTGAGATACCCAACACATTTAAAATGTATAGCATGGGAAATCACAGAATCACAGGCCTAGAAGGAAGCCCTACAAGTTAATAGCTTAACTGCAATGAGATTCATCTTGATACTGAATACTTTTTAATTCATGGTCATTTTGGCTTATGTAACTAACCACATAGATGTAACCACAGAGCCTTGCAAATGTGGGATGGCCAATTAAAGTTAACAATGAAGTAAAATAGACAACCAGAATAAATCAGTTCCCTTAGTACTCTTTCATACTTTCAACTCGAGCACTTAAAATGTTAAATTGAAATAAATTTTTACTATTTAAACTCACATTACACGTAACAAAATTACAAATGAACACAACAAGAATACAGACATACTGTAGTCTCTGGCTTAAAGATCACACACTGGTCAAAACATTTAGAAATTCAAAGGATATGAAGTTACACTAGGGGGTGGAAAACCTTAAGACAATTTAGTTTAGCATGCTCACTGTGCAGATGACCAAACTGAAGACCAAAGCAACTGGACCATAACAATCTATGTGTGCTTGTGAAAATGATAGAAACTGTTTTGTTGTGAGAAATGCAGGTTGACCACTTTAGGTGAATTTAATCTTCAAATTAGCAATTCAAACGTTCCCATTATAACTGAATAGACGTCAGAGGATGTTAAATGTCCATGGAAAGTGCCTCTTGTTAACTCAGGATGCCTTATGCTGAGGCTTTAGAATAAAAGTATGCTTTACAAATAGAATGGTGAACACAAATTACTATAATTCAAGATAACAGTCATATAGAAAGAAGTAAGGTAAATTTTCTTGATGCATAAAAGTGGCTTTGATGACCTTTTCAAAATGAATTTAGAATGAAGTGTGTTAGCTCCAAATACAAGACGAACATAAAGCAACTTAAGAGTTCATGTAATATTCTTGCTAAAAACCAGTTACTGAAATAACCAACAAAATGACAGAATATCTTTAAAGCTGTGCCCTCTTTATAATCTTTAATAATTTCATTTGGCAATTTTTAAGATGTATTATCTGGTCTATAAATTTTATGCAGATAGACTTCTGCTTTATTGTTGCCCAAGCTACAGATATCCAAGATAGCGATGATATGCGCTCTATCCATTTTACTTGCTGCTTTTATAACATCACCTAAAAGTAAAAAGCAAATAGTTAAATATTTACTTGGATTTAGTATCACATACACTGATTTTTTTCCCTTATAATTAACACTGTTCCTCATCTTCTCCCTCTTCCCTCCAATTCATAACACACCTTCATCAAAGCTATGTTACAGTCATTTCTGTTGATAATAGTGACTACATCAAACAGATATGGTCACCAAAAATGTCAAGATGTGGGCTGGAACGTGAAAGCCATATTTATTTATTTATTTGTTTGTTTGTTTGTTTGTTTAGTGGAGCAAAGTAAATCTACATATTTTCAAGCTCATTTATGTGGTGCCAAGTAGACAACTTATTGTTCCATTTCAAGGAAATACAAAGATAATTTTTTTCTATCTTGAAATTTAATTGTCAATTATTTGCAAAATTTACAAGACATAGAGCAAGATAAATATATGTCATTGAAGCTTCTTCTAAAGTATATTTCCTTTGAAGTGGCTTTATTAACTGACACTTAGCTTTGGATACTCTTAAGAAGCTTTATCAAAAATGGATCAGGTGCATGACAGTGATGAGAATGGCAGAGCAGGGACTTTCAAGGCTCTGAAAGCAACTTATAAGCTGGCAAAAACTCTCAGATCAACTTTTGCAGAAGTCTGGAATCAAGACAAAAACTTAACAACCAGGGGAAAGATTAATGAAGAAAGAAGCTTCTGCACTGCAGTAAGAGCGGTGTTTGACATTGCCCGCCTACTCCCAAGATGGGCAGCAGAATAAAGATGGCCGCTCACACTTTTGGTGCAGGTTTTTAGCTCCAGAGGGAGCAAAACAGACTTTATTCTCAAAGATGCGATTGTGTATTTTGACCTGTTCGGCAGCTCTCTCAAGGTCAGATGCAAGGGCTTGCTTTTGTTTCACCCAATTTGGAGCAGCCCCATGACTAGGGTAGCTTTCCAAGCGGCTTTTGTTGAAAGCATATAAAGGCAAAAGCACTGATCAGAGCAGCTGGTGCAGGGTAAAAAGTTGGGACAAGCAGTAGACAGATCAAAAAGCCTGGGGAAGATAGGGTTGGGAAAAGAGAGCTATCAGAGAGTAAGGGCTTTTAAGAGCTCCTATGTATCCAGGGAAATCAAGGAGGCCACATGTATGCTCAATGCTCGACGCATGCTTAGAAGAGGTCTGAGAAAACTCTCACTGTTCACCTCTGGCTGACCATCAGTCTCCACAGAGCAGGAAATGAGAGCTAAGACAGAGTTGTAAACAGCCTGGCTAAGCACGGAAGGGGTGCCACAGCACAGAGCCAATCTGCAAAAACTGGGAGAGTCATTTTTTCTTTTCTTCCTTTTCTTGGCTAAAACCATATTTAAGGAATCTTTTTCAAAACATTAACCGACTGCCACCAAACTACTACATCACAGACTTCAGTGGCTACACACGACAAATACTTCATTTTATATATGAAAAAACTAAAATACTTAAAAGTTAATTAACTTCAGCAAAGTCATAGGGTGATTCTAATCCAGAAGGTCTGGCATCAAGGCATGTGCTCTTAGCCTTTTTGTGCTAAAATGACGTCTCTACAAAATTGGCCTAACAGCCAGTGGTGGATCTAGGTTTTCTGGAGCCTGAAGCGTATGCTATTTGGAGCGCTTTTTTTATGAACAAGAATATGAAATACAAAGGAATACCAAAAGGGCTTTGGGAGGAACTGATACAAGTGAGAGCTCCTCAAGTTTAGGTTTCATTAGCTTCACGGGAAAGCCACCTCTGCTAGGCATGTCACAAAGTCTGATGAAGGATTTAAAATTGTGCAAGTTCACTAAAGCACAATTAATATAATAACAACTGCTGGTACTATATAATTTTCTTCTTCTTTGAGTGAGACAGACTTTAATCCAGATGCTTTGGAAAGATTTCAAGATCTTCAGATTTGATGCTAACAGCAGCGACCCAAATCTTAAAAACTCTAAGTGCAATCATATACTGACTTTTACAAATCATGACTTACGTAGTACCTGCAGCATAAAGGATAAGTAAGTCTTCTATATAGATGACTCTGCCTACTAATACTCTGAGCAAATGACAGTCTCTCTGTGCCTTAATCTTCTCATCTATTACCTACATCACAAGCTGTTGTGAGGGTTAAATGCATGTAGAGCACTTACAATGGTAGCTGATACAATAGTAAGCACTCAATTAAATATCAGCCACCATCATTTTCTATTTATGAAAACCTAGTATAAAATTAAAATGTTATTATTTACATCACAAAGGAATTATTTTAAAAGGGTTATAGATTTTACCTATACGATGAGCTTCTCTACATTTCACTTTGAATTGTTAGAATTACAAAAACTGTACATTTTTAGAAACATCACAAATGCACAACATGAGTGTGGCAAAGCCAATGCTACGTGTTCACCACTCCAGTTCCTCTCCATGGTCATGTGGGAGACAAAGTGTCCTGGCCTCCCTCATAGCTAGGTTGGGATCATGTAAATGAGTTCTGGCAAATGAAAATGTGAGAGGAAATGTTGTGTCACTTTCAGCCTGACACAATGAAAGGCCAGTGTCTCCTTCATCTCTTTCTTTCTGTGCCTAGACAACCCTAGAAGCCATTTGTTCCTGTTGTAGCTGCAACAGGATGGAAGCACACAGGACTCCTGAATCACCACTGGGAAGAAAGCTAATAACTGACTGCATCAGACTGGGCTTGAGCAAGAAATAAACTTTTACTGCGTTAAGTCACTGAGACTTTGGAATTGCCTTGGGACTGCAGCACAGTCCACCCTATCTTGTAATACACTGTGGTATTCCTGTCTCCGAAAATAATATGGGAAACCCTGATTAACTACAGAATAATAAAATTATTTCCTTACGTGTGTTAAGACCCTTCCATAACATGTTATGCTTCTGAAATGTTTATCAATGGAAACCATGCTTTCAAAGAGGTGGAAAGTGTGTATATACACATAGACACACGCACACATACACACATCCTTGTACATCACAGTTAAAGATAATACCAATTAGGATACCCTATCAGTCAGTCTTATTCAATAAATGATTTGGGAATTATGGCTAGCCCCTTAGGAAAAAATTAAGCTGGATCTCTATCTCACTCCCTATATCAAAATAAAATTCCAAATAGATTAATTTTAAATTACAAAAATGAAGCCCTATTAACAACAACAACAAACCCAAACAACCCAATTCAAAAATGGGCAAAGGACTTAAATCAACATTTCTCCAAAGAAGATATACAAATAGCCAATAAGCACATGAAAAGATGCTCAGTGTCATTTGTAGTTATGGAAATACAAATCAGAACCACAATGAGAGACCACTCTAAGAGGGCTGTTATCAAAAAGCAGAAAACAACATGTGCTGGTGAGGAGGTGGAGAAATTGGGATCCTCATGCATTGCTGGTGGGAATGTAAATGGTGCAGCTGCTGTGGAAAATGGTTTGATGTTCCTCAAAAAGTTAAATATAGTATTAGCATATGACTCAACAATTCCACTCCGTTGTCAATCAAAGGATTGAAAGCAGTGACTTAAACAGGTACTTGCACACCAATATTCATGGCAGAATTATTCACAATAGCCAAGAGACAGAAATAACTCAAGTGTCCATCACTAGGTGAATGGATAAGCAAAATATGCTAGATACATACAACAGAACATTATTCAGCCATAAAAAGAAGTGAGATTCTGGTATATATTACAATATGGATGGGCTTTGAGGATAAAGTGAAATAAGCCAGCTATAAAAGGACAAATACTGTATGACTTCACTTATATGAGGAATCTAGAACAGGCAAATTCATAGAGACAGAAGGTAAGAGAGGTTACCAGGAGCTGGGGAGAGGGAGGAATGGGGAGTTACTGTTTAATGGTACAGAGTTTCTGTTTGGGATGATGAAAATGTTCTGTAAATGGATAGCGGTGATGATTACACAACTTTGTAAATGTACTTAATGTCACTGAATTGCACAGCTAAAAATGGTTAAAGTGGTAAATTTTATGTTCTATATATTTTACCACAATACAAAGTATATATGACTAAAAAAAGCAAAGCTTATAAAATTATCAGAAAAAACCCCACAGTGAATTAAAAAAATAATCTTGGACTGAGTGATGCCTTTTTGAGTATGACATAAAAACCAGCAGCCACAAAAATAAAAAAATTGATATATTTGAGTACACAAAAATAAAACTACTTAAAATATCAAAACAATCTTCCCATTGAATAAATGTCAAACTGGGTAATAGTATTTGCAACACACAATAAAGGGTTCATTTCTTTTAATATGCAAAGAAAAGTTACAAATTAATAATAAATAGCTCTTACAGAAAAATGGGAAAGAAAACTAGCATAGAAAGTTCATAGAAAAAATATAAATGGCCGACAAACATATGAAGATGTTCAAGCTTAGAAATAATTAAGAACTGGAAATAAAAATAATGATTTAATACTTCTTTGCCTATCAGTCTGCCAAAGATTAATAAGACTGACAACACCTAGTATTTCTCAGGGCGTGAGTAAAGTGGCACTCTTTGTTTTAGTTAAAGTGCAAATTGGCATAACCTTTTTGAAGGATATTTTGACAATATCTACCAAAATTTTAAATGCATAAATCTTTTGAGTCAGTGGCTTCTAAGAATTCCTCTTACAGAGGTATAAGTGTGCAAAGATTATATATACATATAGATGGACAGATAGAGAGATACTCATTGCAGTACTGTTTACTAATGGCAAAACCATTTGGAAACAATCTAAATGTCCATCAGTAGGATACTGATTAAGTAAATTTTGACATATCTACACAGTGGAGTATTTACAGTTACTAAACAAAAGAGGTAGCTCTCTATATACTAATATTAAAGCTATCCAAGATACAGTGTAAAAAGGAAAAAGCTGGTTATAAAACCGTATGTTTACTATAATTTCATTTGTGTGTATTTAGGAGTGTTTGTGTGTGTGTGTGTGTGTGTGTTTGAGAGAGAGAGAGAGAATATATACTGTTATATGCAAAATGATTTCTTAAAGGATTCGAAGAATACTGGTTATTTCCAGACAGTGGGTGAGTGGGTTGGCAGAAGGGATAAGAACTTTCACTTGTACCCTATGCCTTTTTGTATTGGTTGAATTTTAAAATTATGAACATGTAGAGCTTTTGCAATAAAAATGAAACTAGTGCATAAAAATGTTTAAAAGATGACATCAATGCTATTAGCCACTGCATTACATTATACTGTACCTATTTTTGTCTTTCAGTTTGCAATTATGGAGGGAATAGAGACGCTTTGAATCAGATAGTTCTGGGTTCAAATCCTAGCTGTTACCCATGCTGGTGAATCTCTCTGATTTTCAGTTTCATCATCCATAAATAGGGGATAATGCTTCCCTTGCAAGGCTCTTGTTAGGGTTAGTTGTAACTTATGCAAACTGTCCAGGCACAATGCTTTGCACAGAGCTAATTATGTCACTATTATTATGTCATGAAAAATATGGTATTTATCACATGTTGGAAATGAATCCCTTTACTTTTGATTATCATATCACTTTTCTCTTCCAGCGATTCTTGCTCTTCATGTCCCAAATTGTAACTGCTTTGGTAGAATGGTACCAGGTATCGTTATGTGACCATGTTGGTGACTGCTGGAAGAACACTGGCACTAGCAACTAGTAGGTAGCTGGAAATTTTGCCTTGATATTTTATATCAATAGTGACATATACATACAGCAGAAGAAATGTGACAGAATTGGATATTGAGTGAAGCAAGAACTTGAGTGCACAGATATTTTAAGTATAGATTCGGGCACTAATGAAGAAATCTGGAATTTCTGGAAGTCTCATGAGCTGAAACGTAGGAAGTAATACTGCAAGTTAACAAATACATCATCTCGAAAACAGACTGTGGGAGAAAGAAAAAAACCTCATCTTTTACAAAATTAGGTAAGTTCAGTCTGCAGTAACGATTACTTCCAAAAGTTACTTCATTATCAGGCACTGCTCAATAAGACTTGTTTAAAAACAACATACACTCAAGAGTTTCATCAGCTTAGAAAGACCCACCAAAAATCCCAAGATAATAAAGGCTTTCTTTAAAGCTCTTTTAAATGTAATATTTGTATAAGCCCAACAAAAATGGCTAGAAACTTTCCCACCTGCTTAGGAAGTAGAAATGACGACAGCAAGTGAATAGGGTAATTATAATTGGACACATAATTTTACAGCTATATAAAAATGATTTAAAGTTTGGTGGAGTATGTAGCAGCCTAAACAATTAGTTGGTTGAAGAGTTTCACTATTGGGATTGCATAGGCTCCCAGAAGTCCTCAAGGAATTTATTGCATAGCACTTGAATAACTACACATTTATGAAAGAAAACAATTGCACTGCACTGTACTGTGGCGGTATTGAAATTTCAGGCAATCGTAAGGTGAAAGGACAAACTGTCTCGCCTGAATGAAAAGGAGAGAAGAGGAGAAGTTGCGCTGCTCCATGTGCATACCAGTCAGGTCTAATGAATATTACATGTGTATTACATTTGCAAATGTGTTATAAGAGAACATTCTTAATGCCTGCCTGAAATAGAAACCATTCACCTATTCAATTGTATTTAAAAATATATTCTCATTTATAAGTCTTAGGGTACATTACCCAAATAACTCTTTAAACTGTATTAAATGTTAAGGCTAGAACTGTTTCTATACTAACATCTTAAGGTTAGGACTGTTTGCAGTTTTAATTTTATTTTCTGAGTAAAAAGATACTGAGATTGTCTTACCTGCAAGTGCTCTTGGACCTGGCAATCTGTCACTGCCAGTTACTTGCTGTGAATACACACAGCTATAATTCATGCAGCTTAATAATGTGGCTATTTGAGATGCTCGGAAATCTTCTGGAGAATACATGGGGAGGAATGCAACATCGATGGCTATCTCATGGTTCAGACCTGTTAGAGAAAAATCACATCTGATTAGAAGTGCAGGGGGTTAGTACATAGTGCTAACGAGGCCAGGTTTGCTGGTTTGATCCTCATGTGCACCAAATAGCCTCACAACTATAATAAAAAAAAACTATTTCAAAACTAGGGACTAAACCCTTTGCTGTGCAATATTTATGAATACATGCTATTCGTTGAAAGAGGAGACATTTCAGAGCACTCTGTCATCACTACTAGAGATAACAATACCAAATGTTTTACATATTGATGGAAGTCTTAAATTTTAATATCCAGAGGACAGCCTGGTCACATAAATGAAGACATGTAAAGTGTTTTCTTCATCATTCATGACATGTGCCACTACAGGATAGCAGAATTCAGAGATGATTTACTGGTTCCCTTATTGCCATTTGGACTTAAGGATCTATGACTCAGGCAAGGCCAGGGATGGTAGTAGCAAGGTTCCATCTGTCCTCAAATATACAAGACAAACTTCAATCAGTCACCATTAGGGCTATAAAAGTTTGCAGTACAGGGGAACAACTAATGTAAATCCTGATCTCTGTGTCATTTCTTTATGTGGGTCAGTATCTACTAGATGTGGATAAAAAAGACTTCCTAGGGGCAAGGGTTTGAGCTTGGGTATTAAAGGATGAGTAGCATTTAAAGACGCAGAGAGAAGGGTGTTTCAGGCAGGGCAGGGATTAGCCAAAAGTATAGAAGAGAGTAAGGAGACCATCTTGGCTGGAGCAAGGGTAAACACATGGAGCACAGCCTGAAAACTATGAATTCCACTCAGTTATCCAAACCAGAAACCTAGAAGTTACCCTCAACCCCTCCCTTCTGTTCTTCCCTGATACTTAGTCAGCAAGTCCTATAGATTCCATGACCTGAATTATCTCTCTTATTCATCTCTACAGCCATTCTTAAGTACTGCATATGGGCCAGTGATAAGTAAACAAAGTCCTTCCAGTTAACCTGTAAACTGATCCAGAAATGCAAGTCCATGCTTTGCTTTTTATGGGCAAGTGACACTAAATTCCACAGCTTTAACTTAACATACAACTAGGGGCTACTTAAAGCTTTTTAAGGATTACTTAAACTGAAATAGTCATACTATCTAGAATTAACTGTGGATTTCAATTCAGTATTATAAGAATTATAACTACTTCATAATTCTTAGCAATGCTTTAAAGCTCATGTAAATGTACACACTCTGGGATCCCATTTCCTTGATTCAAATACCAAATCTAATTCTAAAGATATACCATCAATATAATGACAGATTTTTAATGAAAGGGAAACACTGCATTAAATGTACCCATGGACCATAAGATGCATTCCAACTTGCAAATGTAAAAAAAAAGTATGCCTTAAATTGAGAAAATATCAGGAGTTGGAAATCATGATATTTTTCAGGAAGGTAGCTTTATTACCAGTGTCATTGATAGTATTTTGAGTCGCTTTCTAAATTATAGAATACTGTGAGTTTAGTGTCAACATATGAGCAAAATTTGTCTTGAGTTGTTTGGCTAAAACTAGGGTTCAGAGTGCAAGTGTATAAGCAAACATGCCTTAGGGCCTCTGTACCTGATGTTCCTGTATGTAGAATGTTCTTTCTTTCCCCAGATAACCACACGGCTTGCTCTTTCACCTCCATCAGCTTTCAGGTGAAATGTTACTTTCTCAGAGAGACCTCCCCCGACCACTCTGTTTAAAATTTAGCCCTTTCCTAGTACATTGCTCTTTAGCCTCTTTCTTCTACACTTACCACTGTCACATTTTATCATAAGCTTTTTTATCTGTTGTGTTCACTCATGTAACCTCAGCACCTAGAGCACTGCTGGGCACGTCTTAGGTGCTCAGCAAATATTTGTTAAATTGAGGAAATGAAGGTATATGTGTGTATTTTTAACCTCTAATTTTCAAATATTAGACTTTAAGACATTTGTGCATTGTGTTCAAATATGAATTCATCTATATTCCTGAAATAGCAGAAGAGATGAACACAAATATCCTCCCCACGATGTGTGTGAATAATGCACTTCAATGGTGACTTATTGTTTGTGTGTTACTTAAGTAACTTACAACATACTATCCAGGTAAATGTGATAATTTATCTGGACTATATTAAAAATTATACAGAAATATAAAATCAAATAAATAAGCTCATATTCCTCTTTTGTAAAGTGTACTATATGCAATTTATATATCCTCCTCCAAAACTCTTTGTTACCACTGAATTTCTTTTCCAATGAAAAGAGTGTGTGTGTGTGTGTGTGTGTGTGAGTGTGTTGGGGGGCAGCATGATTTGTAATCCCAGCACCTAGCATAGTACTTGGCATATACCATATTTTGTGGAATCTAAGATACCATTGATTTTAAGATAATCATTATTTTATATACTACTAAGAAAGAAAAATGGCACCAACTAAACAAAGGCATGGCATCAACTGTGAGATCCATAACAATTTTCAAAGATGCTAAAACACAGGAAAAAAGTGTCTTATGCTGATAAAATTTGATAGTAGGTACTTAAGGTTTAAGGGTTAAACTACTCTTATTATGCAATGAAATAAGGGAGAGAATTAAGGCTGTGGCAAGAGTAACCAGCTCTGGAACCCACAGAATCCAGTGTGCTGCTCCATTTGAGATACAAGAATGGGAAGTAACTCGGTGGGATAGAATATCTTGAGGATGTAGCCAGTGAGGGAACCAAGAGTGAGTGAATGCAGTGCTACTCAGTTAATTGTTCAAGTAGGCTTCAACCAAGGAAGGCAGGAATTATTTTGGCCTGCTTGGTTGCTTTAATAGGAGAAAAAAAATCAAGATTAGTTAAGCCTTATTTTTCCATGTAACTACAGTGTATTAAATTACTCTGATGTTACAATTAATGCTATTAACATTTTAAAATTATCATTTAAATGCATTTTGCAGAAAAGGAGAAGAATCATATAAAATTTTTTGACAAAAAAAATCTATAAAACACTATTTTAACAGCTCTCCTTAAATTATACCTATTGTTACTGGGGTTTGTATCTCTTGATTTCCAAGAGACAGTTGGCTTTCAGAGGTTTATTAAAGGCTGGCTGAATAATTATGTTCCTCACTGTCTAAGTCAAATGCAAATGTAGGCTTTAATTGACTCATAGCATTTCATGGGTAACTACATTAGTGTTAGCAAAGCCAATGATATACTAATACCATCTATGATTCCAGTCAAGCTTTTGAAAAGTGTCTTATTTTTGGTTTTTGTTTTGTTTGGGGGGGGTAATTAGATTTTTTTTTAAATGGAGGTACTGGGGATTGAACCCAGGACTTCATGAATGCTAAGCATGTGCTCTACCACTGAGCTATAGTCTCCCCTGCGTCTTCCTATTTTTAAGGTGAGAAATAATTCTTAAAATTGATCAAGAGATTTAAAATTTTGTACCTGGGCTAAAGGCACTGAAAATTTAGTCTGTTACTTCATCCCAATATCTTCTCTTTAAAGTGTGTGTTATTACATAATAGGCAGTGGGCTGAGATTTTACCACTAACTATTCATTTGAGTCAAGTGAGATGGCATAACAAGAATTTTTAACACAAGAATTGGTACTTCTAGGGTAGGCTTCTGATATCCCCACAGTACCCAGTTGGTTACTGGGAACCGTTAGAACTGTGGAAAGGAAGATCAATAATTTTGTTCAATATTCTCAATAATGATTCACCCTAGACCAGTCAGAGCTAATGACTAAGTAACAGGGTTATGGTCTGAATAATCTTTCTGGATCCCAGAATAAGATACTTTAAAATTACTAGGTCCTCCAAAGGTCAGCAAGATACAGCAGAGAGATAATAAACCACTAGAAGGTACAATCAGTGTAGGCTGGACAATCTTCATGTTGGAAGAACTTTAAAAATCCTACAGGTTTATCTGCCTTGATTGGTTTAGTCAGTTTTATTTAAAGACAGGAGTATAGAACAGGGGTCAGCAAATTATGAGCTGGGGGGCAGTGTCAAATCTAGTCTCTACCTGGGTTTGTACAACCCATAAGCTAAGAAACTTTTTTTTTCATTTTCAATTGTTCAAAAAAATTGAAAGAATATTTTGTGATATGTCAAAATTATAAGCAATTCAAGTTTGTGTCTATAAATAAAATTTTATTCAAACATAGCCATGCATATTCATGTACATGTTGTCTATTTTTTGCAAATGACATGATACTATACATAGAAAATCCTAAAGATACTACCAGAAAACTACTAGAGCACATCAATGAATCTGGTAAAGTTTCAGGATTCAAAATTAATATACAGAAATCTGTTGCATTTCTACATACTAAAAATGAACTATCAGAAGGAGAAATTAAGGAAATAATCCATTTACCATTACATCAAAAAGAAAAAATACCTACTAGGAATAAACCTATATAAGGAGGCAAAAGACCTGTACTTGGAAAACTGTAAGACACTGATGAAAATTGAAGAGCACCCAAACAGATGGAAAGATATACCATGTTTTTGGGTTGTAAGAATTAGTATTGTTGAAATGACCATACTATCCAAGGAATTCTACAGATTCAATGTAATCTCTATCAAAATACCAATGGCATTTTTCACAGAACTAGAACAAATAATTCGAAAATTTGTATAGAAACACAAAAGACACCAAATAGCCAAAACAATATTGAGAAAAGAAGAACAGAGCTGGAGGAATCATGCATTTCAGACTATACCACAAAGCTACAGTAATCAAAACAGTGTGGTACTGGCACAAAAACAGACACATAGATCAATGGAACAGCATACAGAGCCCAGAAATAAACCCATGCACTTATTGTCAATTAATCTACAACAAAGGAGGCAAGAATATACAATGGAGAAAAGACAGTCCCTTCAATAAGCAGTGCTGGGAAAACTGGACAGCTACATGTAAAAGAATGAAATTAGAACATTCTCCAACATGATATACAAAATAAACTCAAAACAAATTAGACCTAAATGTAAAACCTGAAACATAGGCAGAACGCTTTTTGACATAAATCACAGCCATATATTTTTTTGATCTGTCTCCTAAGACAAAAGAAAGAAAAGCAAAAATAAACAAATGAGATCTTAAACTTAGAAGCTTTTGCAGAGCAAAGAAAACCATTGAGAAAACAAAAAGACAACCTATGGAATGGGAGAAAATATCTGCAGATGATATGACTGATAAAGAGTTAATATCCAACATATATAAACAGCTCATACAACTCAACATCAAAAAAACAAACACCTTGTTTAAAAATGGGCAGAAGAACTGAATAGACATTTTTCCAAAGAGGAAATGCAGATGACCAATGGGCAAATGGAAAGATGTTCAACATTGCTAATCATCAGAGAAATGTAAATCAAAACCACAATGAGATATCACTTCACACTTGTCAGAGTGGATATCATCAAAAAGAACACAAATAGCAAATGTTGGCAAGGATGTGGAGAAAAAGGAACCCTCACACACTGTTGGTAGGAATGTAAATTGGTGCAGCTACTGTGGAAAACAGTATGGAGGTTTCTCAAAAAACCAAAAATAGAACTCCAGATGACCTAGCAATTCCACTCCTGGGTATGTATCTGAAAAAAACAAAACACTAATTCAAAAGATACACGCACACCAATGTTTGTAGCAGCATTATTTACAATTGCTAAGATATGGAAGCAACCTAAGTGTCCATCAAGAGAGGAATGGATAAAGATGATGTGGAATATATATATAATTGAATACTACTCAGCCATAGAAATAGTGAAATTTTGCCATTTGTGGCAACATGGATGGACTTGGAGGGCATTATGCTAAATGAAATAAGTCAGACAGAGAAAGACAAATACTGTATGATATCACATATGTGGAATCTAAAAAATACAACAGGCTAGTGAGTATAACAAAAAAGAAGTAGACTCACAGATGTAGAGAACAAACTAATGGTTATCAGTGGGGAGAGGGAAGGAGGAAGGACATGATAGGAGTAGGGAATTCAGAGGTATAAACTATTATGTATAAAATAAGCTACAAGGATATATTGTATAACAGGGAATATAGCAAATATTTTATAATAATTATAAGTGGATTATAGCCTTTAAAAATTGTGAATCGCTATATTGTACACCTGTAGCATATAACATTATATATCAAACTACTTCAATAAAAAATAAATTTAAAAAATAAGCACTACAGCAGAACTATATATCATAAAAACATAACATAAGAAATAAGATGTCGTACCTGTAAAAAAGGTAATCTTTCAGTTATAGGATTCTATCTTTTAACAAATAGTACATTAAGAAGAGACTTATTTCTCCCTTTTGGGTTCATTCTTCATAACAAGCTTAAAGTATAAAGGTCATTTGTCTGGTTTCATAATAAAACTTGGATTCATACTTTCACAAGATACGATAAATTTGTCACTTTCATGTCCGATATGCAATCTTATCTTAATCAAAGTCAGAGAATATCTATACTGTAAGTACTATTAAAAAAGGAGAAGTTCTTAACCTTTATTCTATTCCCAGGTGCCTGACAGATGGGACACAGTCTTGCCAGTGGCTCTCTATGGCAGTAAGTCTCCCTTAGGAAGAGTAGGGAGATTGAATGGGCTGCTTCTCTAGAGTGTACAAGAATTCCAAGGAGTGTGGGAAGGTCTCCCTCAGATGATTTTGATAGGCTACTGCCTCCCACCAATGTTCTATAAGACTCACTGGATCCAGTACCATTTATCTTAATTCTCTAGATTTTCTCTCTGTATTAAGAAGTTAAACCAGCAAAATGGCAGAGTGGTAGGACAACGAGCTCACCTCTCCTCGTGACTGCAACAAAACCACAACTGAATGCGAAACAACCATCGAAAAAAAGACAACCCTAGCAAAAAAAGATCTTCTGCGACTGGAAACATAAAGAGGGAACCACAGCAGGACAGTAGGAGGGGTGAGCTCATGATATAATTGGGCTCCATACCCCCCAGATGGGCAACCCACAAGCTGAAGAATAGTTAAGTTGCAGAGGCCCTCCCACAGGAGTGAGAGCTCTAAGCCCCATGTCAGGCTTCCCAGCCCAGGTTCCGGCATTGGGAGGAGAAGGAGACCCTAGGACATCTGGTTTTGAAGGCCAGTGGGGCTTGGCCGGGAGCCCCGTGGGACTGGGGAAAAGGGAGACTTCATTCGCTTGGGAAGCATACATGGAAACTCACGTGTGCCAGGTCTAGGGCAGAGGCAGGCCTGCCTGCTGGTTTTGGAGGGTATCCTGGGGAAATGGGGGATGGCTGTGGCTCACTCAAGGGAAATAAAAGCTGGTGGCGGACATTCCAGAAGTGTTCATTCATCTACATGACCTTTCCTGGAGGCTGACATCTTGGTCGGATCATTAGCACCAAGACCCAGCCCCACCCAACAGCCTGTAGGGAAGCCTCAGGCCAAACAACATACAGGATGGGAATACAGCTCCACTCATCAGCAGACTTCTTAAGCCACAAAGGCCTCTAGACACAGCGCTATCCACCAGAGGTCCAGGACCAAGCTTCACCCAGCAGTGGGCAGGCACCCGCCCCACCTGCCAGGAACCCTGCATAAGTCTCTAGTCCAGCCTCATCCACCAGGGGCAGATACTAGAAATAAGAAAACAACAATCCCAAAGCCTGTGGAAGGAATCCACAAACACAAGCCAGACTCTACACTGGGACTGGCTGGACCTGACCCTTGGGTGACAAGAGAGGAGTGTACTGCTGGGATGCATAGGACGTCTCCCACAGAGGGCCACCTCTTCAAGGTCGAGAAACATAACTAACCTACCTAAAAATACAAGTAGAAAGATAGACAATATGAAGTGGCAGAGGAATATCTCCCAGGCCAAGGCACAAGATAAAATCCCAGAAGAAGAAATAAGTGATGAGGAGACAGGCAATTTATCTGAGAAAGAGTTTAAAGTAATGATGGCCAAGATGTTCAGAGAACTCAAGAGGAGTGTAGATGCACAGAGCGAAGTTTTTAGCAAAGAATTGGAAAATATAAAGAATACCCAGAGATGAAGAGTAAAATCACTGAAATGAGTAACACACTAGAAGGAACCAAGAATAGACTAAATGAGGCAGAAGAATGGATCAGTGAGCTAGAAGACAGATTAGTGGAAATCACTACTGCAGAACAGAAAAAAGAAAAAAGAATGAAAAGAAATGAGGATAATTTAAGAGAACTCTGGGACAACATTAAGTACACTAATATTCGCATTATAGAGGTCCCAGAAAGAGAAGAGAGAGAGAAAAGGCCTGAGGAAATTTTTGGAGAGATAATCACTGAAAACTTCCCTAACTTGGGAAAGAAAACGGTCACCCAAGTCCAGGAAGCGCAGAGAGTACCACACAGGATCAACCCAAAGAGGTACATACCAAGGCACATAGTCATCAAATTGACATCAATTAAGGATAAGGAGAAAATATTAAAATTAGCAAGAGAAAAGCAACAAATAACGTACAAAGGAATGCTCATAAGGTTATTAGCTGATTTTTCAGCAGAAACTACAGGCCAGAAGGGAGAGGCACGACATATTTAAAGTGATAAAAGGGGAAAACTTACAACCAAGAATACTCTATCCAGCAAGGCTCTTGTTCAGATTTGAGGGAGAAATCAAAAGCTTCCCAGATAAACAAAAGCTAAAAGATTTCAGCACCACCAAACCAGCTTTACAACAAATGTTTAAGGACCTTCTCTAGTCATCAAACCATAAGAAAAGAGAACAAAAAGAAGAGAGAGGGGGAAAAAGACCTAGAAAAGATTGCTCTAGCCATTTGGTGTCTTTTGTGGTTCCTTATAAATTTTGGAATTGTTTGTTCTAGCTCTGTGAGGAATGTCGTATTTTAATGGGGGGGATGCATTGGATCTGTGGATTGCTTTGGGTAGTGTGGCCATTTTGACAGTGTTGATTCTTCCAATCCAAGAGCACAAGAAACCTTTCCATTTCTTTGTGTCATTTTGGTTTTCAAAGTATAGTTAACCTCCTTGGTTAAGTTTATTTCTAGGTATTTTGCTGTTATTGATGCAATGAAAATGTTTATGCCAGTTATAAAATTCTGGTTTTTGAAGTGAAAAAAAAAGTGAATGAAGGGTCACAAATGGCAAAGTATCCTTTTTTATGGGTGAGTTGTATTCCATTACATATAAATATATGCTGCATCTTCTTTATTCAACTACTGATGTGCACTTAGGATGCTTCTGTATCTTGGCAATTATAAATAATGTTGTTGTTAATAGCAGGATGTATGTATCTTTTGGAATTAATTCTTTTGTGGTTGGCTTTATTCCTTTGATAATAACTATGTAAGTTTAAAAAGGTAAAGCTCTAAACATTCTTAGAAACAAAGAACAGTACATATATGTAAATTTAAAAATATATGTGACGTAAAAAAAAAAAGAAATGAGCCATCAAGCCATGAAAGACATGGAAGGAACGTAAAAGACATATTACTAAATCAAAGAAGCCAGTCTGAAAAGGTTATGAACTGTATGATTCCAACCAAATGACATTCTGGAAAAGGCAAAGCTATAGAAACAATAAAAAAGATCGTGGTTTCCAGGGATTTGGGGAGAGGGAGAGAAGGAGGAATGAATAGATGGAGCATAAGGGATTTTTAGGGCAATGAAATTACTATAATGGTGGCTACATGTGATTATGCATTTGTCAAAGCCCATAGAATGTACAACATCAAGAGTGAACCCTAATGTAAACTATGGACTTTGGTTGATAATAATGTGTCCATGCCGGTTCATCGATTGTACCAAGTATGCCACCAAATGAGGGATGTTGAGCGTAGGGGAGTATATATGTGTGGGTGGGGAGGGCTATGTGTGAACTCTGTATTTTCTGCTCAATTCTGCTGTGAACCTGAAGCTGCTCTAAAAAATAAAGTCATGAAAGGAAGAGAAAAGGAAAAAGAAAAAGAAAGAAAGAAAGAAAGAAAGAAAGAAAGAAAGAAAGAAAGAAAGAAAGAAAGAAAGAAAGAAAGAAAGAAAGAAAGAAAGGAAGGAAGAAAGGAAGAAAGGGAAAGAAAGAAAGAAAGAAAAGAAAGAAAGGGAAAGAAAGAAAGGAAAGGAAAGAAAGAAGTTAAACCATTAGAGAGCTAAGTACTTGGGTCATATAATAATAATTAAGGTGAAAACATTTTCCTTTACAGAAATGCCTCATTAAGATTTGACTAAAGATTATACTCAATATCTATAGATATCTATCTATGGATACAAGAATCAACTATCTGAAGAGCATTTCCATATCTTTAAACAAGAAAACTGAACTTGAAGATATCAACCCATTTGTTATTCTGTACTATTTATACAGTAACTTCATATAGTAAATTGAGACTTGAGTTTCGTGAGAGGAAAGAAAAACAGGATTCCTATATACGAGTGTCTTCTCTGCAATAGAAGGTATGTTTAGAGACTCAAGAGACATGGCCTGGCTTCCACCTAGATAGGGGGTAGGACTAGATGATATCCAAGCTTCTTTTACCTTTAAAACTAAATATCTCATCAGGAAAAATCCCCTTTCTTCCTTCCTGCCAGAAAGTTCACAGAAAATTGTTACTGAATAGTAGTAATTTGTTATTTATAGGTACCTAGTAATACCTACTTTCTCTGTTTCCTTTTAAATGTTCTGTTTTGTTTTATCCATATGTGGCTTATTTTTCACTGTCTTTTATCCCTGTAAATCCAAGTAAGCCTTTGAAAAATGGTAGGATATAAAATAGCACAATTCTAACATGGATTACAGCTGGTTGTACAGAATGACAAATTTGCTTTCCTCATTTGATTCTTGCTTTTAGGTGATGCACAGAAAAGCTACAAAGGTTTACAATTATAAGACACTCAAGATGTTTACAGGATCAGTAACATGTTGAAAAGAAGAAAATATTCAATTTCTATGATTCCAGATGAACTCATGATTTTCATCGTTACTTTTTGTGATGTATGGGAAATCTCTGCTATAATTTTTGTTTCCTTGATATAAAACTAAGATTGATAGACTATCCGAAGAGACTAATGCAGTCTAGCAAAAAGAAGCATTTGAAACTTAGGTATGAGAGTGTCTAACAGTGTCATTGGGAATTCATACTTTTCATAATTTTATATATATATATACACAATCACATGTATGTATATATTTATGTGTGAGGAGGTAGCGAAGAAGTGGGAGAGAGTAAAGGGTAAAAAGCAATTTTGATAAAGGGCAAGGTAACTCATTACATTAGTATAGGTGTAAAAATCCATGAAATGCATTTTCTTTCAGGCATTTAATTAATTTGCTAATGGAATTTGTCATTCTTTCATTTTAAGGTAACAAGACCTTCCTTTCAAATACAAATCAAAAAATTCCTTGACTCAGAAAGTAGCTCTTTTTGGCTGAGATGTTATTTTATAATTAACTTCTGTGTGTCCATTTTTCATTCATTAGAAACAAACATTTAAAATAAGTTTAACAATGTGTTGACTTCTTTAAATTTCTGTAAGTTCTGTGTCTACTTGTCAGTTTAAAACAACCTGAGAAAATCAGCTTATTGTCCTCTATCAGACAAGACAGTTTTTTCAACGGCTTCTTTCTAACCTAAGTTACTTGAGAATTTTATTTTTCCCAGGGTCTAAACAGACCTCTGTTCACAGGATCTTCTCTCAATTAGTATCCCATTCTCTTTAACCTACATTTTACCCTTGATTGGTTCAGATGCACTGAGAAAGAGACGGAGAATATGAGCAAGAAATTGGTGGCTAAAAGAGAAGAAAATTAGTTTTAGAAGCAGTCAGAGTCAGGGAGGAAAGTTCCCTTGGTCCCCACTCTTCTCTTCCCAAATACTTTCCAAGGACTGGCCAATGTTTAAAAGCTCACAATTAGAGCTTAATGTATTCCAGAATTAGTCCTCCATTCCTCTCCCTGGGCTTAATTTTTTGGGGGGGGAGGGAGGAAATGCTTAATTTTTTAAAGCAAAATAGTATCATCTATATTTAAAGTATGTCAAATTAATAATATTCAAAGAGAAGAACAGTTGACTTACCTAGGATGGTTACCTCAAAATGTCCAAGGCTTCGGGCACTCTTAAAATCATCAAGTTTCTGGGGCCTTCCTTCTGGTGGTACATATTTTGCAGGCTGAGAATTATACTGCCGAGCAAGAAAATTTCGGTGTTCTGAGACAAATTTCCGTGGAATACTTTCAGGATAAATACGGCTGTAATGTAGGTGATCTATTAAGCCAAACTTTTTCTCTCTCCACATCTGACTTTCCCATTTATGGCTTATAGTTTTTCTGGCTTTCCCTCGGTAACTACTGCTTGCACCTTCTCGACCTGTTAAAGACACAATAAGATGAATATAACTGAACTATAAACTAACCAATCAAGTTATTCACTACAAAAAAAGCACAGGTTAATGAGAAATAGTTTAATTAAGTTTAAAAATCAAACAACCACCTACAAAATAATGTCAAAAATAATTCTTATTAAAGTGAGGAAAGAACTAAATTCACTTTCAAAATAAATTTTATTCTAAAATATTAAGAAGTGACATTGTTTTCTCTGTTGTTGGAATTAATGAGATTTGTAATTATCTTCTGCATACTTTTTCTATATTTCCTAAATGCTCTTAAATAAATAAATAAATATTCCTTTTATATTCAGTGACAAATTCAAGTTAAGTCAAATTCATGAGAATAATAACCTTTAGAGATTGGATCACCACTATTGATGGAATGTAAGCTTAAAATAAAATTTTGTTACTCTTTGCTAAAAGTAGCCTGAACAAATATAAAATACAGCCTTTTTCTTGGATATAACTCTCTTATAAATAGACCGTTTATTTATCTTACACGATATTCCTTTCAGACATAAATAACATATGGAATACAAAGAGAGAACTAAAGTAACATGAAAGACCTCTTCAATTTTTTTTTTTGTAATTTTTTTAAATGGAGGTATCAGGGATTGAACCCAGGACCTTCTGCATGCTAAGCATGCAGTCTACCACTGAGCTATAGCCTCCTTCCTCAAAGACCCCTTCAATTCTTGATTGTTCTCTATCGTCAAGCCAATTTATCATTTATGTACAATTTATCTAACACATTTAGTTTCTAAGGCAGAATATAATTTCTTATATATTATGACATTCATCCATTCACTTATTCAGCAAATAATTATTGAGCAACTCTTATGTACCAGATACTGTGTTAAGGAATTTGGTAAAATAATATTTTAATTGAGTAACACACCCTGGGAAAAGACATATAGTAGAATTGGAAAAAAATAGATTTTAAAACTTCTCATGTTGTCAGTTCTGCTAGCTGAGGCAAACTGACAGCAACTCTGTTCCAGAGTTTAACCATGCTGCTGAATTGCTTCTTTGCAGGCTGCCTGTGCCTTGGTGTTCATTATTTTCCTGCCATAAAAAACCTTGCTAAGACAGAAGGGCGCTTCAACAGTAAGGTTTCATGTGGTTAATATACCACTTCTGCTTTCTGAACTTTATTCCATATTCCCAGACTACTTTTTTGGTTTCTTAAACCTAGCCAGAGACTTACTGAATATTTATTACAAGGTAAAATACTAGACTGGATTGTAAGAGAAGATGAAGAAGTTGAACTTCTTACCAGGAATTCAAAATACTGTGGTATTACAAAAAGGTTTTTTTTTAAACTCAAAATTTAGTTGATGAACACACTTAACTTCCTATAATAATGCTTGGCAACAAAAAGGATAAAAATTTAATCATACATGAAGAGGAAAGGAATCAGTCAAAGCCAAGAGAAAAAGTCAATTAATAGGACTAAACTAAGGAGTGGTCAATGACTTAATCTATCTTCTAGAAATGAATTTTCCCTCCCCCAACTAATAAAAGTACATAATTAGATTAGCAATAAGTAGTTATTACAATGACCCAAGTTATAGGGAGAATTCCTGACTGATGTGTTCTAAAATATAGCATGCAAAGAACAAGTTATATTACATTTCAATCTTTTAAAAATTAAGTAATTTCATGTATCTCATAGAAAAAAAAAATCCTATGATTGACCCTGTCAGTAATAGGTCAGAATATTTTCTATACCTGTTTTCTTATTTGAGTGTTAATATTAAGAACTGGCAAAGTGTAGCGTTTATGTAAAAAGTTCTGAAAAATCATGCATTGTTTTTTAATTTAGGAACTTGGGACTGTAATTTAACTATCCTAATTATATGTTCATAATTAATACAAATGAGTATGAAATCAGTACAAGAGATATTGGCAGTCACTGGTTGTGAATAGCAAGATTTCAAAGGCAATAATTAGCAGAGAGACAAAATACATCTAGAGTTCAGTTTTTTTCTAAAAATAAGTTGGAAAATTATACACTTGAATTCTTTTATTTTTAGCTTGACTACTACTAAAATTACCATATGAAACACATTATATTTTTATGCCTAATGCATAACTAAGATACAGTTAATTACCTAGCAAAATTATATTTATATATGTCATTATATATTATAATTATAGTGATCATTGTTATTTTAATGATTCATTTTACCCTAATTTCTCATGAGAATGGATTTATGTTTTAATGAGGAAAAATTTCAAGAGAAGATCACGTTTAGGTTTCGAGGTGAAAAAGGACACAGTATAAATGCATGTGGGCACAGTGATTTTGTTTCTTCACAAAATCTACTCTAAGCATTTCATTACGTGGATGAGTGATAGGTAGGAGTGTATGGAGGTGTGGGGAGGGAGAGGAGCTATTTTCTTTCCCTTGCCTCCATTGATCCCACGCTGGTGTAAGATCTACAAGGCTGAAAGAGAACAGGGTATTTCAGTCAGGGACCAGGCTCTGTACATGGTAGCAAGTATATATAACAGACTTCTTAAAGGACTGTGTAAGTCAGAGCCATCTATAATGTCTTATGATCTCAGTAGCACCATTATTGTTTACTGTTAACTTTTCAACGTATGTCTTATCTATTTATCTAAGTTACCAAATATAAAGGATGAGATGTCAAACTTAGTCATCAAAATACCTAGCACAATCAAACCACACAAATTAACTATATATTCAAAAAACGAGTGACTTTTGAATTTACAGACATAGTAATTTCCAAAGCTATCACGAAACATATCTGGGAATACATTAGTAACCATGTTAACACATATAGATCCAATTCATTCATTAAAACTGCAGTATAATACACAAGAGGAGCTCTATTAAACTAAAAAGCTTCTGCACAGCAAAAGAAACCATCAACAAAATGAAAATGCAACCTAGTGAATGGGAGAAAATGAATGCAAATCATATATCTGATAAGGGGTTAATACACAAATATACAAAGAAGTCATTCAATTCAACAGCAAAAAAAAAATCAACCAAATAAACAGAAAACAATCCAATTTAAAAAGGGGTAGAGGATCTGAACAGACATTTTTCTAAAGAAGACATACAAATGGCCAACAGGTACATGAAAAGATGCTTAACACCACTAATTGCTAGGGAAATGCAAATCAAAACCACAAAGAGATATCACCTTGTACCTGCCAGAATGGCTATTATCAAAAAGACAAGAAATAACAAGTGTTGTGGAGGATGTAGAGAAAACAGAACTCTTGTATCCTGTTGGTGGGAAGGTAAATTGGTGCAGCCACTATGGAAAACAATATAGAGGTTCCTCAAAAAAAGTGAAAATAGAACTACCATATGATCCAACAATTCCCCTTCTGGGTATTTGTCCAAAGAAATCAAAAACACTAACTTAAAAAGGTATATACACCCTTATGTCCATTGTAGCATTATTTACAGTAGCTAAGACCTGAAAACAGCATAAGTGTCCATTCATGAATGAATGGATAAAAAATGTGTCATATGTACAGTGGAATATTATTCAGCCACAAAAAGAATGAAATCTTGCCATGGATAAACCTTGAGGGCATTATGCTAAGTTAAATAAGTCAGACAGAGAAAGACAAATACCGTATGATCTCATTTATATGTGGAATGAAAAAAAGACCAAATTCAAACAAACAAAAAAAACAAGCTCATAGATACAGAGAACAGATTGGCAGTTGCCAGAGGCAGGGTAAAGTTAGGGGATGGGTAAAGTGGGTGAAGGGAGTCAAAAGGTACAGACTTCCAGTTATAAGATAAATAAGTCATGGAGACTTATTAATGTATGGCACGGTGACTATATTTAATACTGTATTGCATGTTTGAAACTTGCTAAATGAGTAGATCTTAAAGGTTTTCATCACAAGAAAAAAATTTTTTAACTATGTTTGGTGATGAATATTAACTACACTTATTGTGGTGATTATTTCACTATGTATACAAAATCATTAAGTTGTATACCTGGAATTAAAATGTTACATGCTAAGTATACTTCAATTTAAAAAAAAGAAAAAATAATGAATGTAAAGGAGCTTTGTAAATTAGGAAGAACCGCTATCAACTTCATTTATCATCCACTTCTTGAGAAACTACCCTATAACAGAAATGCCATATTAGGGGCTTAGGACTCTATATTAACTGAGTAAGTTTTGGCCTTTGCTCATCAAGAGAGATAATATGCACTCTAGTTACATTTCTGTAGAAGTTTTTTTTTTAATAATTTGGACCATTTAATTATCAGTTTCTTAAAGGTTTGTGCCATATAACTAAGTTATCAATATATTTTCAATATTGATTATAGTCAAGAAAAAAATATACAAAGAAAAATGAAATGTAAAGGTAGTTATCCATATTGCTTGGATAAAATCATCTATTAAGAAAAACATTTAGACTCAAAAGTAAAAATTTATACCAATTCTTCATATAGTTAACACATCTAAGGGCTTATACTCATACAGCCTATAAGAATTAACTGATTATTTTTATTTAGTTTCTAGATTTTTTTTACAGAGGTATGCAATAAATATGACAACTTTGTGAAACTCTTACAGTTTAAAAAGTGCTTTCAAACACTTTTAAAAAGTCTTAGGCTAATTTCATGAGGCAAATAAAGAGCCGTTGTCTATTTTGTAGACAAATTGATACATAGAGTGATTGAGTGAGTTGCCTTTGTTCAAATAAGTAAATAAAACTGAAATATAGTATTTCAGTATATGATATGAATACATGACATTTTATGTATACATCTTCTGTTAATTAACATTTAGCTTCTCAGTTTCCTATTGTAAACAATGCCCCAATACACATCTTAGAACACATCTCTCTGTGTGCCCAAAATATAGGTCACAAGGTATAAAATATTTTCAATAAATTAAGTATTATCAAATTACTCTGAAAGGCAGTTGTACCACATTCATCTAAGAAAGGGAGGGCATGACTTTCTCTCTGATATACACACATATCTGCTTATATTATAAAACAAACAATGGAAGGATACACCACAGAATGAATTTAAAAGTTATCTATAATAGGGGAGAAGGAAGAGGATGCAGGGAACAGGGGTAGAAGCTAAACTTCTTTTAATATATTTTCTTTTGTACATTTGACTTTCAAGCCATAAAAATAATTTACAAAAATTAAATGCTTATTTGAATAAAGTAATCCTTAAGCAACAAAATAGAAGAAATGAACCTGAGTATCTATCCAGTTGGTAGTATAACCATACAGAGAAGAATATTATTATTGGTTTTAAACTACAATAATTTGACTGTGCATCAAATTATTAGGGTATATTCAAAGGACAAAAGAATTGAAAAACAAAATAAATCTTAACTGTGTATAGTAATACTGCTGATGGAAATGCTGGAGTGCTTATTCTGAAACTGCTTTTATGTGTGGTGAGTTAAAGCAAACAAATTCCTATGTAATATTCTGATTCTATCATCTCCAAGGTCTTTCTGAGCCAGGATTCCTGCAGTGGAAAAAAGCCTCTTCAATCTTTAACTTCTAAGTCAAAATTCTGTATTTGTAAATTTGAATTGGAAATATAAAAATGAAATCAAGACATAGTTTGTCTTAACTAACCAAGCAACCAGTCAATTGAGCACATTTTCTAGCTCTGTCCACTGCAAAGGTCTAGAAATAGTAACAGTAGCAGTATCAATGAGCACCCATAATGCCTGATCTATAGTCTCCAAATACCAGAGCTCTGTGGAAAAATGGCTGGAGCAAGAAATGTTCAAGATGAGCATGGACATATCTTGTCAAAGCCAATATCAAAAAAGCTATCACAGCCTATTAGGGTCATCTCAAAAGGACTCATAAGCAAATTTGAAGAGTTTCTTGTTAGACAAAGATGGGATAGTGCAGTCAGCAATGAGGATGGTAATTGAAATAATGCACATCAAGTACGTTTAAATCCATGAGTTAAGAACATTATTAAAAACACCAAAAACAAACAAACAAAAAAACTAATTGGTGACCTTTGGAGGCTGCTAGGGATCCAACAGAAAGGAAAAGCCAGGGAGAAAATTTTGTTGGGAAATTAATGTAGTATTCAAAGGCATCCCCATTATCCTGGGGAACTGAAAAAGACAAAAGACAAGTACATGCCAAGGGCAAGACGCATACTCAGAAAAGACCTATGACCTTAAGTTTTCACCTTGGGCTGATTCCTAGGCTCAGTGCAAATCTAGCTAAGTGTTGAAGGAGGCCCAAGTACAGAATCGATCTACAAAGGCTGGAAGGAGTAGTATTTCATTTTTCAAGAAATCTCTGCCAAAACAATAGGTGAATATAAGCTAAGTAACAGAGATCTCAGTGACCACAAACAACAAGAAATAGCCTAAGGAAAAAAATACGTGAGAAAAGTCACTAGACAAATAAATCATAACTTTTAAAAATTAAAACCCTCAGCAAATCCTGAGGAGAATCTAACTTCCAGAGTTCTCATGTTATTATATTCAAATTTCCAGTTTTTCATAAGAAATCAAAAGCATACAAAGAAACAGGAAAGTATGGCCCATTCAAAGGAAAAAATAAATCAACAGAAACAGTCTCTGAAGAAGCCTGCACATTGGACATTTGAAACACTTTAAAACAACTATCTTAAAAATATGTTCAAAGAACTAAAAGAAAACATGGACAAAGATCTGAAAGGAATTAGGAAAAAACTGTATGAATAAAATAAGAATATCAAGAAAGAGAAAGAAGCTATAGAAATAGAAATGAACCAAATAGAAATTTTGGAGCTGAGAATTTCAATTGAAATGAGAAATTCACTAGAGGAGTCAATAGCAGATTTGAGCAGGCAGAAAGCTGAATCAGCAAACTTGAAGGTAGGTCAGTTGAAATTATCCAGACTGAGGAGCATAAAGAAAGGAAAGAATGAAGAAAAGTGAGAGGAGTGACCCTTCATGAATAAGGGATCCTCATTAACAGATTTCTCATAAGAAACTTTGACGCTAAAAGGAAGAATAGAAGCGAATATCCTCCAAACGAGAATAGGCATTTGCAAAACCCCACAGCTTACATAATATTCAATACTCAGGTACTGGGTTTTCCCCCTAAGAGCAAGAACAAGACAAGAATACCTACTTTCACCACTGCTATTCAACATTGTACTGCAAATTCCAGTTAGAGCAATTAGATACGAAAAAGAAATAAAATAAATCCAAACTGGAAATGAAGAAATAAAACTACCTCTGTTTGCAGATAACATGATCCTGTGTATAGAAAATTTGCAAGAATTCTCAAGAAAGTAACTAGAGCTAATAAACCAACTCAGCAAATTTTCAGGTTTTCAAGATTAACACACAAAAATAAGGTGAGTTTTATAAACTAGGAATAAACTATTTGAAAAGAAAATTAATAAAGCTACTCCAATTATAAGAACAACTAAAAGAATAAAATATCTAGGAATAAATTTCATCAAGGAGGTGAAAGACTTGTATGCTGAAAACTACAAAATGTTGCTGAAATAAATTTAAAAATACCTAAAAATAAATGGAAAGAAATCCCACGTTCATGGACTGGAAGACTTAATACTAATAAGATGTCAATACTATCCAAAATGATCTACAAATCCCTATCAAAATCTCAAAAGCCTATTTTGCAGAAATAGTAAAACTAATTCTCAAATTCATATGGAATTACAAGGCGTCCTGAATGGTAAAGCAATCTTGAACAAACAACAAAACTAGAGGACTCATATATCCCCATTTCAAAACTTGATACAAAGCCACAGTAAATCAAAACAACAGTGTGATACTGGCATAGGGATATACATATAGACAAGTAGAACAGAATTTGATTTTCAACAAGGGTACTAAGTCAATTCAGTGGGGAAAGAATATTATCTTTATAAGAGCTAAAACCATAAAACTCATAGAAGAAAACAGGAATAAATCTTCATGATCTTGGATTTGGCAATGGATTCTTAGATATGACATCAAAAGCATTAACAACAGCAACAAAAAAGATGAATTTTACTTCATTAAAATAAGCAAGAGTCAACCAAGAAGGATATGTTGTATCTTGCTAGTGAGTTTGGACCTTATTTTATATATGGTGGGAAGCTAGTAAAGTTTTTTAAGCAAAAAACACAAACTGATTAGTGTTTTGGAAAGATCACTTTGGTGCCACTGTGGATAAGTGATTTAAATGCTTCTTATTACTAAAGCCTAGGAATTTTAATTTCATCAATATTTTATTACTTCCTCATCATAAGTTAACATTAATTTTGCAAAAAAAAGAGACATTTTGTGCATCAAAGAACATTATCAGGGAAGTGAAAAGACAACCTGTAAAACTGGAGAAAATACTTGCAAATCATACATTTGATAAAGGTTTAATATTCATAATTTTAAAACTCCTAAACCTCTAAACAAAAAGACAAACAACTCAATTAAAAAACAGGTAACAGGCAAAAAAAAATAAATACACATTTTTTCAAAGAAGACATACAAGTGCCCAACAAGCACTTGAAATGATGCTCAACATCATTAGTCATTAGGGAAATACAAATCAAAATTACAACAATATATCACTTCACAATGACTAGGATGGCTATTTTTTTTAAAAAGGCATATAAATGGTAGCAAAGATGTGGAAAAATTGGAACTCTCAAACATTTCTGGTTGGAATGTAAAATGGTGCAGCTGCTATGGAAAACAGTTTAGCAGTTACTCAAAATTTAAATATAGAATTGTCATATGACCCAGAAATTCTAGGTATATACCTCAAAGAACTGAAAACAGGAAACCAAAACAAATGCCTGTTTAGTAATGTTCATAGCAGCACTATTCATAATAGTCAAAAGGTGGAAACAACTCAAGTGCCCATTAACAGATGAATAAACAGATGAATAGATAAATAAAATGATACATTTATCATTTAACAGTTTAATGTCCAGAATAAAAATGTCACAAAAAATCACCTCCAAATCACATTTTATCTATCTATATATCTCACATTCTGTTTGTGTATTTATACATATATCACATTACATATATATATATATGTTTATATATTATACCTATATATAATGGAATATTATTCAGCCATGAGAAGAAGTACAGTCCTGATACACACTACAACATGGATGAACCTTGAAAACATTAGGCTAACTGAAAAAAGCCAGACACAAAAGGACAGATACTGTATGATTCCATATTATGGATTTACCTAAAATAGGCATACTCACAGACAAAGTAGATTAGAGGTTACCACCGGTTGGGTTAGAGAATAGCAGTTATTGCTTAATGGGTACAGAATATGTACTTGGGGTGATGAAAAAGTTTTGGAAATGGATAGTGATGGCTTCACAACATGGTGAATATAATCACTGCTACCGAATTGTGACTTAAAAATGGTTAAAATGGCAAAATGTCTGTTATATATATATATCACAATAAAATATTGAAACATTCTTTAAATGTTTGGTAGAATTCACCAGTGGCTATTTAAGAATATTTAAAATATTTAATGGGCCTCTTGATGCAAGAAGATAGCACCTATACAGTAGTCATGACCCCACCAAATCAAACCTGAATATCCCTAGGTCTCTAGATGCAACCATCAAATTTCAGGAAATAAACAAGATAGAGCAACATATTAAGATTATAAAGATGAAATCAGCAGCATCTAGACTGTGGGAAAGTCTATAGGACAAATGACCTGGTTACTTTAACAAATACATTTCATTGAAAAGCAAAAGAGATAGAGATTAAGAATCCATAGGAGATTTATCAGTCACTTGCAATATGAGGACTTTGTTTGGATCCCAATTCAAATAAGCTGAAAAAAAAAAAGCTTTTGATGACATTTATGACCTCACTGGAAATTGGAAAGCTAAGTGAATATTTGATGATATTAAGAAATTATTGCTAAAGTTTTTGGGTATGATAATGATATTGTGGTAGTACTTAAATGGTCCTTATCTTTTAGAGGTATATATTGAAATTTATACAGACAAAATCATATAATATCTATGTCCAAATAATATGGGATGAGTGGATGAAAGTATAGATGAAACAAGAGTGGTCAAGAGTTGATAATTATTGGAACCTGACTGTGGGTAACATGGGTATGCTATCCATGAGTTTCTTTTTTCCCTTTGTATAAGAATTTCCTTCATACTGTATTTTCTCCATAAATCTATTATGAAAAATTTCAAACATACAACAAAATTAAAAGAATTTTACAATGAACATGATATATCCAACACCTAGGTTCCCCTATTTTAATGCATGTGGTATGTCCGTATCTCTGTTCATCTGTTAATCTATCTTATTTGTATTCTTTTCAAATAAATTGCAGACCTCTTCACTTTTTGATAAATGCTTCAATTCAGCATGTTGAGTTTAATATTTGTTTCAAACGTGTTTGTATAAAATTCATAATGAAATGCACACATCTTAATTATGTGCACTTGACAAAGGTAAATGGTTAGATAACAGAAACCCTTCTCAAGCCATCACTCAAAATTTTCCTTCTGCTCCTTTCCAGTCAATCCCCACCTCTACTTCAACCCCTATCCTAAGGCACCTGCTGTTCTGATTTTTCCACAACGGATTAGTTTTTATTGTCCTGGATCTTAAAATAAATTAATGCATACAGCATATACTCTCTTGTGTAATATTTCTTTCACTCTGTATAATATTTTGGAGTTTGTCTATTCTGTTACATATTATCAGTAGTTTTTTTTTGTATTTTTAATACTACTGATGAATGGTATTCCACTGAATGAATATACCACAGCATGTTTATCTGTTCTCCCACGGATGAATAACTGGGCTATTTCCAGTTTGGGCTATTATAAATAAAGCTACTATTAACATCCTTTATAAGTATTTTGTGAATATAGGGGTCTGTAAAATCTGTTTTAGAGTGGAATTTCTGGATAATAAGATAGGTGTACATTTAGCTTTATGACTGATAGCTTCAGCTTTGTTCAATGTGGTTGGATCGTTTTACATTCACACCAATAGTGTACAAGATTTCCAGTTGCTCCACATCCTCACAAATATTTGGTGTTACCAGATTTTGAATATGATAGCCATTCTGGTACTCATGTAGTGGTATCTCACTGTGGTACTAATTTGCATTTTTCTGATGACTAATGATGTTGAATACATGTTCACATCCTTTCTGGCCATTCATAAATCTGTTTTGGGAATGTCTTTCAAATTTTTTGCCCAAATTCAAACCAGTCAACCCAACAGCAAAGAAAGGAACTACAACTATCTTTTAAGCTTTACCTATACTTATTACTAAATAAAACTTGAGCTTCCTACTTTATTTATTCTTCTGTTAATTAAAAATAGTACATTTGAAGGGAGGTACTACCAGAGAAACAAATTAATAAGTAAGTTTGTTTATACTTACTTGCACTTTGGTGATGATACCAAATTGTTCTAAATTTGGGACCAGTATTTTGACAAGGACTTAAACTAATATAAATAAAAAAGAGAAACAAAAATAACTAGCTATGTATCTATTTAAAGTACTTATATTATGCTAGTGGCAGGCATGACCCCAAAATGCAGAATCAAATCAAACAGTAATCTGCATAAAATAGTGTTCCATAAAGACTATATAAATCATCATCAACATCATCATCATCATCAAAGCAACGTACGTGGGGAGGTGCCTGACGTGGATGGTTTATTTCCTTTTGTTTGTGCAGGAGGTTCTGACTGAGGTACAGGAATTCTATAAAAGAGGAAAAAAAAGATAACAAATAGTTATAAACAGAGAGTTGAATGGGAAAAAAACCAATTAGTTCCACTCAGAAGTTATTCTAATTCAATAAATTTAGAAAATATATAGGTTTAGTTTCTTAAAGTAATGCATTAGAAATTTAAAGATGATACATTCAAATTATGAACAAATATCCATAATAATATAATTCAAATAGTGCAACAGATTTAAATGTTCTTTTAAGGAATATTCCACAGAAAGAAGTATTCAACTTTATTAAATATTAACCCAAGATGGGCACATATATTTCATTTTCTATGACAGGGATTAAAAAATTTGTTCAATAGTTTATTTTCATGTTTGCTTTGTTCAAATATTCTGGAAAACTATTTAGCCTAACTCTCTAACCTCATTTCAGAATTTTCTATAAGCCTCATGCTGCTTCAAACCTTAATGCTTTTCTTTCAGCTAGAAAAAAACCCTATGCCCCCTTTCCTTTACCTGGTTAACTCCTATTCCTCCTTCAAAATTTAGCTCAGGTATTATTTCCCACAAGAAGCCATCCCTGATCTCCAGTTAAGGTTCACTGATCCTTGAATACTCTGTCACAGCATCATGAATACACTTTATCATAGCACTCATCACACTGTATTAAAATTACTGGTTTATCAGTCTGTCTCTTCTACAAAATTCTACTATAAGCTCTACAAAAATACAAACGTTATTTTATTTATTTTTTATCTCTACAGAATATCTGCTCAATAACTGTTTATTGAACTAGAAAGATGAAAAGGGAAGCATCTTACTTTGAAGCTGCAGAGAGAAGCTTGCATTTATTTTATTTTATTATTTAACATTTTTTATTGAATTTTTTATTGTCAGTTACAATGTGTCAGTTTCTGGTGAACAGCATAACGTCCCAGTCATAAAAATATGTATATATACTTTATTTTATTTAACTTACTTTTTATTGACATATAAGCTTGCATTTAAAATAAAGATTTCCTTCTTATGAACTTTTAGCATATTTCTATGAGTTTTTTCTATTGTTGTATTTCCAAAACTAAAAGCATACAGTAAAACAGATATGTCCTGTTGTAGAATGTGACATAATATTGCTCAACTTATTTTATCAAAGGATTTGTCTCTTATGATAGCATTGTTCATTTTACTTATGAATTATTAATTATTTTAAAAGAAGTAGCTTTCATGAAGAAAGAATGAATCCATTTAACTATAAAACTCTAACAAATAAAAACATATTTGTAGTTGTAATTTCAACTTTTCCCCCAAGTATTGAAACATGGTATTTCTAGAAACTAGCCAACTGAAAACATCAATTCTGAGAGAAATCTAAATAACTAAAGAATAGTTAGATTGTACGTATTTTGAGATCCTTAAACAGTATGTATACACTTGTAAATATATGGTGCTATTAAGTGACTTTTTTCATCTGAAATAAATTAGAAAAAATAGTTTTCCAAACTCTAACAGCACCATTATATTTCATAGAGTTTTTAAAAGGTGGCTTAGGAGATTTTTACTGAAATATATAATCATTCATTTATATGCCTTGAATGTCTTAAAGGTGAGGGGATAAATGACAGAAGTGGAGGTAGACAATGTCTAGGGGTATCAACTGAAGAAACTGAAAAAAGAGAGCTGAAAAATGGAAGTATAAGAAATATACAAGGATATCTGAGGCAAGAAAGGGAGAAGACAGCTAAAAGAAGATAAAGATGCATATGATGAGAGTGGCAGAATATTATAAAAATTGTCAGAGGCAATAAGCTGTACTCTAACCCTCCCCTTTTCATCAGCTTACTGATCTTAGAAAAAAGTCATATAGATTCTATAGTATGCCATTCCCACATTTACATAACAGTATTATAATTAATGTTATTGTAGTCTTCCCTGTTGTGCCTTCTGCTTTTCTTAGAAGATGTTGATGAAGATTTTTAAGAATTCATCTAACCATGGTATAGCTTACTTTCTATCTTTACAGAGTAAACATACCAACAGAATGCAATGAATAAGTTTTAATGTCTCATTTATTATATTTTATTCCTCAGTGCTAACTTTTGAATGAGTCAATGTATTTTGACTACATTTTACTATCTAACAGAGAGCATCACGGTTCACTATCTACCATTTGCATTCATATGTTCATTGATACAACCTCTTAAATGGTCATATTTACTATTACTGCACCAATGGAAGCAGAACAACAGGTGATACAGACATAGGAGTTAGCAAGCCAGGATTTAGAAGTCCAGTGTGCCATCCATTGCGCTACAGAGCCTGACAATAAGCCAGGATTTCAAATACAATGATGTACCAGTAGAGTGACATGCACGGATTCTACAAGGAGAGGGCATGGAAGCTTCATGTTCCCTCTCAGACCTCGCTCTACATGGCTCTTCATTTGGCTCTTCCTGATCTGTATCCTTTATAGTAAAACTGTGATTTTGAGTATAGCGCTTTTCTGAGATCTGTGCATCATTCTGGTGAGCTATTGACTCTAAAGGGGTCATGGGAACCCCTGAATTTATAGCCAGTTGGTTAGAAGTGAGGATGATCTGGGGACCAGCTGAATTGAGGCGAGCACCTGAGTAAGGTCAATCTTGTGGAGGACTAGCTCTTAAACCTATGGAGTCTAATGTTAAATCTGGGTAGTTAGTGTTGGAATTGAATCACAGTATAGCTGATTGGGTTGGAGACCCCACAAGAGCTCAGTGAACTCAACTGATAATTTAACAGCAGACTGGACACACTAAAAGAGTAAATGGAGTAACAGGTCCAAACTGAAGCACAGAATCAAAAACAAAAAAGAAATATGTATATGACTGAAAAACAATACAGTGTAAGGAACTGTTGGTTACAGTTAGAAGTGCTAACATATGAAATAAAATTCACAGAAAGAGAGAAATGAATGAGGTAGAAAATGTATTTGAAGAGACAGTGGCAGATAGTTTTCCAAAACTGATGAAATACATCAATCCACAGATTTAAGAAGCAGTATAAAACAAAGAAAACCACTTGGCACATCATATTTAAACCGCTGAAAATCCAAGACAAAATCTTAAAAGCACATAGAGAAAAAGAATGCAATATTTTTGAAGGAGCAATTACAAGACATTAACCTAATTCTTAATAGAAACAATGAAAGCAATACAACAGTAGAATCAGACATATTAAAAAAAACCCCTGCAACCTAGTGAAAATCTCCTTTAGAAATAAGAGGGAGGGACAATACAGGGGTAGGGGACTGGGAGGTACAGATTACCAGGTGTAATTAAAACTATTTGATTCAGCAAATAGTATGAAAATTGATATAAGCCGAAAATATAGATCTTCCTCAGCATACGATGGGATTAAGTCCCGATAAACCCATCGTAAATTGAAAATATCATACCTTGAATATGAATTTAATACACTTAATCTACTGGACATCATAGCTTAGCTTAGCCTACCTTAAACGTGCTCAGAACACTTACATTAGCCTACAGTTGAGCAAAATCATTTAACACAAAGCCAATTTTATAATAAACTGTTGCATATCTCATGTAGTTTATTGAATACTGAACTGAAAGTAAAAAACAGAATGGCTGTATGGGTACAGAATGATTGTGAGTATATCAACTGTTTACCCTTCTGATTTCATGGCTGACTGGGAGCTGTGGCTCACTTTCACTGCCCTACATCATAAGAGTATAGCACTACATATCACTAGCCCAGAAAAACATCAAAATTCAAAATTTAAAGTATGGTTTCTACTGAATGTGTATTGATTTAGTATCATCATAAAGTTGAAAAATTATTTGTTGAATCATTGTAAGTTGGGGACCATCTGTATCATTAATTCCACTAAAAGTGAATGGAGAGTGATGTCAGCATCATGGTAGAGGGACACGTTTTCTTTGTCTCTTTCTTATCTACAATCAGTAAAACATCCACACCTCAACAAAAGTGCCTCTGCCCAACACACCAGGACATCAGAGAGTTCCACATATCTGTTCATTTAAAGGTGGATAGACTGGAACACACAGAGGAGATAGAACTTGGGGAAAAGTGGAGGAGGTGCCTATAATCCTGGTCCCCAGCCATGGCAGCTGAACCCTCAGTCCCAGAGAAACTAGTAGCAACAGGCAAGGTGACATATACAACTCTGGCCTCCTGGCCACAGTGGTAACCACAGCCACAGATACCTGGGCAGCAGTAGCAGTAGGGCCTGGGACCTGTCTCTTCAGCCATGGAGGCGCCCATGACTCCACCCTTCCCCGCTCTCTGCCTACAGTGGCAGAGTCCCTGAACCTGACAACACTGAACAGGGCAGAGATTCCTGTGCCACTTAGGCTACCCCCAACCCTGTGGTGGCAGAGCCTGCAACTCAGGAGATCCTGGACATGGCAGAAGAGTCCACCATCCTGGTGCCCCAGACAGCGACACCAGCCACACTAGGAGCAGTAAGGCACCAAAGACCCTGGAGAAATAAGCTGTGATAACTAAGGCACTAGGCGACGCCTCTGACAAAGGTGGTGGAGAATGGAAAGTGCTGACTCTCAAATATAACCAGAGGCAGCTTAAGTAAGAGAAATCAAAAACTTATACTATAGTGCCACCTACTGGAAATAAAAGCAAGGTCTCTTAACTTCTAACTTGTTGAATTGTTAGAATTAAGTGAAGAAGAAAAAAAGGTTTATCTAAAAAAAGGTGTTTGCCACTTGAAATAAGCCGGCAGAGGAGCAACTCATCAAGTACCATGAAGAACCACAGTAACACTGTACCAGAGAAATAAAATGACAATTCTCCAGAAACCAAACTTAAAATCATAGAATATTGTGATCCGATAGAGAATTCAAAATAGCTGTCATGAAACTAATGAGCTACAGTAAAACTCAGAAAGGTAGTTCAATGAGCTCAGGAATAAAATTAGTGAACCAAAGGAATACTTTACCAAAGAAACTGAAACTCTAAAATGAACCAATCAGAAATTGTGGAGCTGAAGAACTCAATGAACAATTTTAAGAATGCATTTCAAAGCACTGGAGACAGAGGAGACCATATGGAAGAGAGAATTGGCAAGCTTGAATACAGAAATATAGAAATGATACAAGTAAAAGAGGTAAGAGAATTAAAATATTTTTTTAATTGAGTGAATTATACAAGAGCTATCTGACTCTGTTAGGAAGGGCAATCTTAGTGTAATGGATATCCTAGAAGAAGAAGAAGAAGAGAGAAGGGAGCAGAGTTTTTTAAAATAAACAGTAGCTAAGAACCTCCCAAACCTAGAAAAGGAATTAGCTATACAAGTCCATTAAGCTAAGAGAATACCTGTCTCAATGCGAAAAGACCTTGTCTAAGACACTTTATATCAAAATTGTCAAAAGGCAATGACACAGAAAGAATTTTAAAGGCAGTCAGGGAAAAGAGGATGGTAACCTACAAAGGAACCTACATTAGACTATTAGCAGATTTCTCAGTAGAAACTCAACAGGTCAGGAGGGTAGAATGACATTTTCAAAATACTGAAAGATAAAAACTGTCACTCGGGAATACTCTATGCAGCAAAGTTATCATTCAGATATGAAGGAGAAATAAAGACTTTACCAGACAAACAAAAACTGAGGGAGTTCATTAATACTAGACCTGCCTTGTAAGAAATGTTGAATGGAGCTCTTCTACCAGAAACAAAAAAGCAAAAGTACACAAAACTTTGAGTAAGGTAATAAATAGACATGGAAGTTTACAGTAATAGAGGCTTACCTCAACAAAGAAAAAACATCTCAAATAAACAACTTAACCTTACATCTAAAGGAAGTAGAAAAGAACAAAAAGCCCATAGTCAGTAGAAGGAAGGAAATAATAAAGATCCGGGAGGAAATAAATGAAATAGAGACTTAAAAAATGAAAAAAAAAATCAATCCAACTAAGAGGTGTTTCTTTGAGAAGATGAACAAAATTGACAAACCTTTAGCCAGACTCAAAAACAAAAAAAAGAGAAGACTGAGAAATAAAATCAGAAATGGAAGACGAGAAATAACAGATACTACAGAAATACTAAGGCTTACAAAAGAATATTATGAACAATTATATGCCAACTAATTGGACAACCTGGAAGAAATGAACAAATCCTTAGGATCATACAACTTTCCAAGACTGAAGCATGAAGAAATAGAAAATCTAAATAGACTGATCATTAGTAAAGAGGCTGAAATAGTAATAAAAAACCTCCTCAAAAATCAAAAGTCCAGGACCAGACAGCTTCACAGGTGAATTCTACCAAACATTCAAAGAAGATTTAATACCTATCCTTATCAAACTCTTCCAAAAAATTAAAGAGAAGGGAACACATCCCAATTCATTTTAAAAAACCAACATCAAACTAAATATCAACATGAGACACAGACAACACACAAAAAAGAAAATTATGAGCCAGTGTCTCTGATGAATATAAACATAAAAATCCTGGAAAAAATAGCAAATGTAATATAACAATACACTAAAAGTATCATACACCATGATCAAGTGGCATTTATTCCAGAAATGCAAAGATTTAATATCTGCAAATCAATCAGCATGATATACCACCTTAACACAAAGCTAAAAATCATATGATCATCTCATAAATGCAGAAAAAGCATTTGAGAAGATTCAACACCCATTCATGGTAAAAACTCAATATAATAGGTACAGAAGGAACATACCTCAACATAATAAAGGCCATATATGACAAACCTACAACTAACAATACTCAATGGTGAAAAACTGAAAACTATCTCTCTAAAATCAGGAACAAGACAAGGATGCCCACCCTTGCCACTCTTATTCAATATATTATTGGAAGTCCTAGCCAGAGAAATTAGGCAAGAAAAAGAAATAAAAAGCATCAAAATGAAAAAGAGGTAAAACTGTCACTATTTGTAGATGACATGATTTTATATATAGAAAACCTTAATGACTCTACCAAAAATGGTTAGAAATAATAAACAAATACAGTAAAGTTGCAGAGGACAAAATCAACATACAAAATCTGCTGCAATTCTATATACTAACAGTAAGCTAGAAGAAAGAGAAATTAGGAAAACAATCTCATTTACAATTGCAGCAAAAAGAATAAAATACTTAGAAATAAATTTAACAGAGGAGGTAAAAAAACCTGTATGATAAAAAACTATAAGACATTATAGTTTTAAGACATTATAACACATTGTTGAAAGAAATTGAATAAACAAATAAATAAAAAATATTCTGTATTCATGGATTGGAAGAATAAAATGTCCATATCACCTACAGCAATCTACAGATTCACTGCAATCCTTATCAAAATCCCAAGGACATTTTTCCAGAGATAGAACAAAAAATTCTAAAATTTATAAGAAACCAAAACAGACTCTGAATAACCAAAACAATCATGAGAAAAAAGAACAAAGCTGGAAGTATCACATGCCCTAACTTCAAACTATATTACAAAGCTAAAGTAATCAAAACAGCATGGTATTTGCAGAAAACCTGAAACATACATAAATCAATGAAACAGAATTGAAAGCCTAGAAATAAACTCACGCATATGTGAACAATTAATTTGCAACAAAGGAGCAAAGAATATACAATGGGAGAAGGAGTCTCTTCAACAAATGGTGTTGGGAAAACCAGATACCCACATGCAAAAAAAAATGTGGTCCACTATCTCATACCATACACAAAATTCAACTCAAAATGGATCAAAAACTTGAATATAAGCCCTGAAACCATTCAACTCCTAGAAGAAAACATAGGCAGTATGTTCTTTGACATCAGTCTTAGCAATATCTTTTTAGATATGTCTCCTAGGCAAGGGAAACAAAAGCAAAAATAAACACATATGAGACTACATCAAACTAAAAAGCTTCTGCACAGGAAAAAAAATCATTAATAAAATGAAAACACAACCTACCAAATGGAAGAAGATATTTGTAAATTACATACCCAATAAGGGGTTACTATCCAAAATATACAAAGAACTTATACAACTCCACCTCAAAAAAAAACAACCCAATTTTTAAAATGAGCAGGGGATCTGAATAGACATTTTCCCAAAGAAGACAGATGGCCAACAGGCACTTGAAAAGATGCTCAACATCACTAAATATCAGGGAAATGCAAATGAAAACCACAATGAGGTATTACTTCACACCTTCACACCTGTCAGAATTGCTACTATCAAAAAGATAACAAATTAAAGTGTTGGTGAGGATGTGGAGAAAAGGAAACCCTCATACATTGTTGGCAGGAGTGTAAGTTGGTATAGGCACTATGGAAAACGGTATGAAGATTCCTCAAAAAATTAATATAACTACACTATATGATCCACCTATCCCACTTCTGGGTATTTACCCAAAGAGCAGGAAAACACTAATTTGAAAAGATATATGCATCCTTATGTTCACAGCAGCATTATTTGCTATAGCCAAGATATGGAAACAACCTAAGTGTTCATCAACAGATGGATGAATAAAGATTCATGGGGTATATACACACAATGGAATATTACTCAGCCATAAACAAGATGAAATCTTGCCATTTGTGACAACACAGACCCTGAGGGTATTACACTAATTGAAACAAGTCAGATAGAGAAAGACAAATACTGTATGATCTCACTTACATGTGGAAAAAAAAGACAAAAAAGGGTCTTTTTTGTAATTCCTTATTTTAAACTCATGTTCAATTAGTTTATTCTGAGCATAGCAAATAAGAAAGCTTCTGCTATGAGTTGAATTGTATCCCCTCAAAATTCATGTTGAAGTCCTAAGTCCCAGTACCTTGGAATGCGATCTTATTCGGATACAGAGTCACTAAGGATGTAATTAGTTAAGACGCGGTCATACTAGAGTAGGGTGGGCCCCTACTCTAATATGACTGACATCCTTATCAAAAAGGGAAATTTGGACACACATTCAGATTGGGGTGATGTTTCCACAGGCCAAGGAATGTCAAAGATTGCCAGCAAGCCACCAGATGCAAGGGGAGAGGCAAAGAACAGATTCTTCCTCACAGCCCTCAAAAGGAACCCACCCTGCTGACACATTGATCTTGGACTTACAGAACTGTGAGACTATAAATTTCTGTTGTTTAAGGCAGTTTGTGGTACTTTGTTACATCAGCCCGAAAAAAGTAATACAGATTTTGGTACCAGGAAGTGGTGTGCTGCTGTAACAAATACATAAAAATGTGGAAGTGGCTTTGTATTTTGGTGTTAAGTGGACGCTGAAAGAGTTTTGAGGTGCATAACAGAAAAATCCTAGATAGCTTTGAAGAGAATGTTGGTAGAAACACAAATTTTGAAGGAGAATCTGTTGAGGGCTTAGAAGAAAAAGGAGAGAGCTGTAGAGAAAGTTTCAGCTCTTGGAGAATACATGCATTGTCATGAACAGAACTAGAAGTATGAATGTAAAAGGTGCTTCTGGTGAGAACTCATACAGAAATAAGGAATGTGTTATTGAAAACTGGATGAAAGATGATCTTTGTTATAAAGTGGCAGAGGATTTGGCTGAACTGTGTTCTGTTGGATGGAAAGTGAAACTTGTATACAATGAACTTGCATATTTAAGGAAGAGATTTCTAGGCAAAGTGATGAAGGCACAGCCTGGTTTCTTCTTGCTGCTTATGGTAAAATATGAAAGGGGAGAGAAAAGTTGAAAAGGGAATTGACTGTTAAGAAAAAAGAACCAGAACTTCAATACTTGAAACATTCTCAGCCTATCCATATTGCAAAAAATAAGAAAGCTTGCTCTGGAGACAACACTAAGGGCATTTCTAAACAACCATCTGCCCAAGAAATTGTGACTTGTGGATCCAATCAGCCATCTCAGTAGGCATGCTTGGACTGAAGGAAACATAGGTGGGAAGAAATGAAGCAATGTTGCTGGACTTCTGGAACTGTATAGTCAGGAAATGAGCTGATAAGATATCCAGCTATGGTCAAGTATTATCCTTCAAGAAAAGGGAAGAATGACCATGAGGATGAGGCTATTTCCTCAGTTCCAGAGAGCAGAGACACCTCCTCAATTCCAGAAGCCAGGACCACCTTCCCAGTTCGAGTCCCAGGCCACCACTCAGTGCCAAGGGGATGGGGAAGCCATCCCAGTGGGCCCAGAGGACACAGTATTCTGCCAGAGAGGATAATTCTGGGGCCTTAAAATCAAATAGAATTCATCCTTGCTATATTTCAGACTTGCCTGTGACCCATGATCCCCCTCTTATTTCCAATTTCTCCCTTTTGAAATGGGCGTACCTATCCTATGTCTGTTCCACAACTGTATTTTGGACAGATAACATGCCTAGCTTCACAGATTCACAGATGGAAAAGAATTCTGCCCCAGGATAAATCACCTTGCAACTCATCCATACATGATTTATATGACATTTAGGACTTAAAGTTGATGTATAGATTAAGACTGGGATTTCAAAATTGTAGAATAGATAAACAAGATTATACTATATAGCACAGGGAAATATACACAAAATGTTATGGTAGCTCACAGAGAAAAAAATGTGACAATGAGTGTGTATATGTCCATGTATGACTGAAAAATTGTGCTGAACACTGGAGTTTGACACAACATTGTAAAATGATTATAAATCAATAAAAATGTTAAAAAAAGATTTTTGGAGATGTTGTGATGGGGTGAATCTATTTTGCATGTGAGACAGACATAGATTTTTAGAGGGCAGACTGTTATGGGTTGTGTTATGTCCCCACTAAATGCCACCATGACTACCAATATGTAACCAATTACATCTTCAATATGACCTTATTTGGAAATATGGTCACTGAAGATGTAATTGGTTAAGATGTGTTCATACTGGAACAGACCAGTAACTCCAGAGTGGGTCCCTAATCCAATATGGCTGGTGTCCTTAAAGAAAAATTTGGACATGTATGCACAGAGAGAGAATCTCATATGAAAATGAAGGCAGAGGTTGACGTGATGTGTACATAAGTCAAGGAATGCCAAAGATTGACAGTAAACCGCAAGAAGCTAGGGGAGGTGCACAGAACAGACTCTCACAGTTCACAGAAGGAACCCACTCTGCCTACATCTGTATCTTAGACTTCGGCAGCCCTAGAAAACTGATACAACTTTTAGTACAATTGTTCATTTTACAGGATAAAAAAAATGTTTAATTAACATTCTGTGTATATAATTAATACAAATGACTTACAGTTTGGCACATGACCCTTGCAGAATTCTTTTCTTCTTGCTAGGGCTACAAATTGCAGTTTGAAAACTTTGAGAACTCACAGGACTATCCTCTTGATTCTGTCTACCATCTCTTTCCTGACTTTGATCATCTCTTTTATTTGCTTGGGATGTTGAGGGTTGGTTAGCACTCTAAAACCAAAAATTTAAAGAAAACATTTGAAACTAATTCACAAAAACTATTTCTCCCTTACAAGACTCTACAATTTTAGTTCACCTATTTTTCATAATCTTGAGTTGTGACAAAACTTTGCAATCATAGCAATACTTTTATAAATTTGATTTACCTTAATCCATCTGCTACAAAGTTATTTTAAAAAGTTAAGATAAACAATAGTTGTTCTTATATTAGTCTAATTGTAAAGTTGGATTAGATGCTTATTTCCATATGAACAGTAATCCTAGAAATAATTTTTAAAAGATAAACTCATGGAAAAAATTAACTTATTTGTCTTGATTTTGTCTAGATTCCAGAAGTGGCCTCTTCTACAGCATTTATCCTACAAGAATCACTGCTACCTCTTATAGAACCTGGGTAAAACTGCCAAGCCTGATACAGAGTTAAAAACCTCCAGTGGAAGTGTTCCTATAGTTCTGGCCTGGACAAAAGGTAGGAAAAGAATATAATCATATATACCACCTGGGACTTTAAAAAGACAATTGTGATAGGCTTATATTACACAGAAGGCCAAAACAAGATACCAAGTTTTGAGGGCTTAGGGAAATATAAGAAGCTGTGATCTTCAAGACTGCTCCAAATAAATGGCATAAAAAGGAAACAAAATATAAATAAAAATGATTTCTTTCCACTTAGGTTTCCATCATTGAGTCAAATACATCTGAGTTCTGAATAAAATGTACAAGATACCAATTTTGATTACAATCACAGTGCTTTCAGAGCTATACTTTTCTCTGCCACCATACCCGTAGTGTTTCAGATGCTGGGGCATTTTCAGTTGCACTCTTACGGGGGACATACTTTATACCAGTAATTATCCCCTGAATTGCAATGCGCTTTTGTTCCCTATACTGCAGGCCTTCAACCTCCTTCCTCACTTCACTTATAGCTGTCAAGAGGGACTCAACTGCAAAAGAGTAATTCCAAGGAAATTGTGTTAAAGAACTGAAATGACAAAAGTAACAATTAGATTTGCGAAGTAATTTTACAACATGAAAATTATAAACTTGCTAAATAACTTAAACATTTGAGACTTTGTATTTATATTTGGCACCCCCTTACGTATTTTTTGTAAAATAGGCACATTTATCAGTTCAATTGTGATACAGTCTTCTAGTCTGGAGTCTTAATTTGAAGCAGAAATTTTGCATGTTGAAACTACAAAGTGTTACCTAGCCACTGCATAGAAACACACATTTTGATATTTTCTATATTCTACATACTATATACAGCATATACTACATACTGCTGAAGTTATGAAGTACAGGAGGATGCCAATATTTAGACAGGTCAGTATTTCAAAGTTTCTCTCTTTTTTTCCAAAACCATGAAATTATTCCATAGCTTTTCAAAAAGAATATACTTATGTTAAACATTCCAACTGTCATATTTTGATTCTACTAAAATAAATTAATGTTAGGCCTCTCATTAGTACTTATTCTGAATCTCATTGATTTGGGTTATCATTTTTATTTAAAGGCAGAGAACTCAATTATGTTATATCCAAAGCACATTCGGCCCTCCATATCCACAGGTTTTGCAAACCCATGGATACAAAGGGCCAACGATGGTATTCTCTCTACTGAGCCATTTTATATAAGGGACTTGAGTGTCTCCAGATTTTGGTATCTGTGGGGGCTGCTGGAACCAATGCCCTGCAGATACCAAGGGATTGTCTATATATCATTCCACAAGAGTAGCATAATACAGTTGCCAGTATCTTGATAGCAAGCTGTCCAGTGACTTCTTTGATATCTTTGGTCTAAATAATGTCACAGGAGTTGGGATCTACCAACTCAGATTTGATCCCAATGACCTTAAATCAAGGTATTACCTCTACCTAGTCATAGTCTATGTTCCTTTTTTTCTTGTAGTCTAATAAAATTAAAACATTAACCTTTACAAGGCATGACATATGTTTTTAGGTCTTGATAAAGATCAAATTATCAGTGAGTGTTGGTACACTTTGTCTCACTCCCATAAAAGAATAAAGATAACTAATAGATATGGCATAAACCATATATATATGTGTATATATATATATAGAGAGAGAGAGAGCGCATATAAATGTATCATAAAGGACGAGCGATTACATCAGTACCTTTAATGGAACTACTGTACTTCGAAAATGTCTCTGGCACTGGTGGATAGGGGTAATATCCACCAATAACAGTATTCTTCAGTTCTCCAGAATCAGTCTTTGCTTTAACCCACTGATTGAAGTTTTTTACCTTGGGATCGTTGATATATGGCTGGCCTCTATGACCTTTTTGCAGGAAGGGTAAAGTGCAAAAATATGAGAAAAAAACAAAAACAAAAAACAACTCACTGTAATAAACCACATGGACTATTTTTGGTATATAAACAGTTTAATATTATATCAGTCTTATGTCGCCAAGAAAAGAAGTTAACTATGCAGCAGATAATCATACTGAATATGAATACAAAAATTATCAAAGACAGTTAACAAATCCTAGGTCAAAAAGGAAATTAGACATATGTTAGAGTTTACATGGACTAAATTGTAGCTGTCAACAGGATACTGAAAAGCCAGAAGGAAAAGAAAACTAATAATCTGGATTTTTCTAACTATCCAAATGGTTAGCATCTTTTTAAAAAACTGATTTTTATGTACTAACCTGAAGGTATGGCAGAATGTATGAACTAAACTGCCTATGAATATAGATCAGCATTTAAACTCATGTTTTTAAAACATACTTCAAAGTGTCATTTACATCTGATATTATTAGTATATATTACAACTGATACTCATATTTATTTATTTATTTATTGAAATATAATCAGTTTACAATGTTGTGTCAATTTCTGGTATACAGCACAATACTTCAGTAGTACAGGAACATACATATATTCACTTTTATATTCTTTTTCATCATAAGTTACTATAAGATATTGAATATGGTTCCCTGTGCTATACAGTATAAACTTGTTGTTTATATATTTTATACATATTAGTATCTGCAAATCTCAAACTTCCAATTTATCCCTTCCCACCTCCTTCCTCCCCTGGTAACCATAAGTTTGTTTTCTATGTCTGTGGGTCTGTTTCTGTTTTGTAAATGAGTTCATCTTTTTTTTAGATTCCACATATAAATGATGTCATGTGGTATTTTTCTTTCTCTTTCTGGCTTACTTCACTTAGAATGATGATCTCCAGGTTCATCTATGTTGCTACAAATGGCATTATTTTATTCTTTTTTATGGCTGAGTAGTATTCCATTGTGTAAATATACCACAGCTTCTTTATCCAGTCGTCATCTGTCAATGGACATTTAGGTTGTTTCCATGACTTGGATATTGTAAATAGTGCTGCTATGCACTTTAGGGTGCATGTGTCTTTTTGAATTAAGGTTCGCTCTGGATATGATGTTCATATTATAAAATGAAGTATGGACAAAGATGTGTGTTACATCCTTCCTAGGACTCTTCTTTTGACAAATTTCCTAGTAACCAAAATGGCAGTATTCTAGTAAATACACCATTCCACACTATTCCCTCACTCATCTGAAAACTTTTATCTTTATTATTTTGCCCTGTTATCAGAGGGAACAGAGAAAAATAATATACTTGTAGATGAGTAGTGAGACTCTTCTTGCTTTATAAGTAAAATGTGAGAGAGTGGCCAAGATGGCAGAGTAGAAGGACACTCTTAGCTCACCCTCTCCCATGAATACACCAAGAGTGACATCCATGGACACACCCATCCACTCAGAACACCTGCTGAACTTTGACAGAACATTGCCTTCTTCAAAAGACAAAATTCGCCACAAATCTGATAAACAAGTTCATACCATATAGCACAGGGAATGATATTCAATATCTTGTAGTAGCTTATGGTGAAAAAGAATATGAAAACAAATATATGTATATTCATGTGTGACTGAAGCATTGTGCTGTACACCAGAAACTGACACAACATTGTAAACTGACTATACTTCACTAAAGAAAAGGTAAAATGTGAGATCCACGGACCAAAATTTGATGTATATTTTTGTTTTATTTAGTATTTAAAAACTATTGTTGATTGAATCCACATTGTGATACAAGGTCTGCCATTCTTCAATCTGTCAAGCAATGTATAATTATCCACCTTACATCAAGCAAGAATTAAAGTTAACCAAAGGATATAAATAAAATTCCTCAGTGAGTCACAAAATCGTTGCTTTAATTGTAATAATCTGGAAGCAATATATTTCATAGGCTAAACAGTCTTTGTTAAACCATTCTCAAATTGATAAAGGAGTTCAAAATAAAGCTATCTTGTAGTTGAATGCTATAATAGAAAAGTTAACATAATGAAGAGAAGATACATTCTATTTCCAATAAATTATATACAAAGAAATTGCTCACCAGTAATAAACACTCGGCTCTCATTTGTAGTGGTGAGGTAAAGCAGTTTAGGTACTTGAGCGTCATTTCGGACAACTTTCAACTGTGTACACACAAAGTATGTCACTGTAGAAAATGAAAACACTTATGAAATTATTTCTGCATTTCAAAGACGAAATAACCAAGATCAGAATCTAACACAGTGCTTTTCAAACTTTAATGAACAGAGGAATCGCCTGCGACAATTGTTAAAATGCAAATTCAGATGCACTAGTTTTAGTGTGGGCTTGAGATTCTCCGTTTCTAATGAGCTCCTAGGTGATACCAGTGCTGCCATCTTTTGACCACACCTGGAGTAACAAGGATCCAACACTTAACCTTTTCCGTTAGATAAAGAATCTAATGCTTACTTGTCCTTTAAGAAAGTAAAACAGCTGCACCTAACTGAAGTCACTGCTTGCTGCACAGTTGAAGACTGCAAGAGTCTTTCTAACTGGGCACACAGCTTGGTGTGAACAGCTATTTCCTACAGAGAAAAAAAGCTGTTTCTCCAAGATGTTTTCACTGATAAACCCATTTAACATGGATCCCTGAATTACTCTGATTCCTCCCACCAGACAGGGCTACAGAGTATTAATTTGAATTTGCTTATGCAAGTGTTTTACTTGTGTTAATCTTAATTAGACTTTAAGCCTCAATGACAGGGCTTATATCACCTATTCTTTTCTGTTTCTCTTGCTAACCAACTGGATAGACTAAAAAGCATCCCTGAAAATGAGATCATAATGTCTTCAGATTTCAACTACTTTTTCAAAAGCTATCAAATGTTTTTGACTGTCAGGTTACTTAGGTAAAGTTTGCTTATGCAACAATATTTTAAAATTTTAACTCATTGCACACCAAAACAGCTATGGTCTTAAAAATTAGGAAATGAAGAAATAAATATAAATTCTTGTAATCTCACAATAACAGTAAGTTCTCATTTGAGAATAAATATTTCCCTAGAGCATGATAATATCTATAAATTCATTTCCTATCTCTCACATTTACTAGTTCTTTATTTTGTAGCAATGAAAATGAAGAAAATCTATTCAAATAAGAATAATTCTCTAGATTTACATCACTTTTATTTTAAAAACTGTACAGACATGAGTATTCATGGTTAAAGATGTTGGTATAGGAATATTAAAGAAACCTCTAATTCTAATTTCATGGTTGTTAAAAATCAGACATTTGGGCCTTCTAGCTGTTTCACATCCAGGAAATTATTTAACCCCTTTGGAAGGCAGCTATGCTCACCACTATACCACCAACGCACACTACTTAACCCCTTTGTACCTGTTTTCTCACCTGTAAATTTGTAAAAACATCAACTCTTTAAAAGGTAACTCGGAGTACAAAATGAGATAACATCTATGAGTACCTGGTATATAGTAAACACTCAATAGTATTTCCCCTGAGTCCTTCACTTTTCTTAATCAAAAGTAAAAAAGTTGCCTTACTAACAAAGGATTCTGGTATTATCCCAGAAGACCCTTGGTCATGTTCCTCTTCAAAGGCCTAAAGCCCCCTTAATACTCATCATTTATTTAATGATTTTTTTCCTTCACACTTGGTCAAAAGATGAAAATAAATTGTGATTGTTGTCAACTATTGTACTAGAGTAAATCTTACCAAGGTCCATACAAACCTTTCTTAGAAATATATAATTCACATTATCACAAGAAATAGAACATGCATGCTTGGCAACATTTCTATGAAAAATAATTATTCAAAACTTGCGTCAGTTTGTTATTTAAAGTGGCTACAAAGAGAGAGGGACTTGGCTATAAAACTCATCTAAATTGTCAGCAGGAGTCATCACTACCAATTATCTATACCCTGAGAGAAGTTACACAAAGAAGTTACATGAAGCCATGCCTTGGCTTTGGTCAAAACTCTCTTTCTATCTTCTCCCCCCGTAATAGTTGGGATGATGTTCAGTTCCATTCATATATATTTTAAAAGCTTAATCTCACAAGCAGAGGGTGGACCCTAACAAAGTAATATCTGAATAGTGTGTAATACTATCTTGCAACAGAGAATAAAGGGGTAGCAGAATCGCCCTGTGTATGGTTTCTAGGTCTCTTGACATTCTACAATTTCTACCTTGTTGATGGTTTTAAAAAATTACACGTAGTCAAGATTGGGAATTTTCCCAATGTTGGCAAGCATTTAAAATCAGAATTTCATTCATATAATCAATTGCAAAATAGTAAAATCCCATTCATAAAGTAGCTTTATGTTACAAATCCAAAAAAAAGGAAAAAAATCACTGAAGTTGTTAAAAAGTATTAAATGTACTTTTCCTATCATAATAGATCTAAAGACTAACTTGTATAAAATATATGACATACCTAAAACGTCTTCAAATAAGTAAAAATAGTGGGAAAAATACCTATATATATAAATGAATGCAAGGGGGAAAGTTAACACTAAAGTAAGTAAAATATTGACCAGCTAGTATAATACCACCAACCTAATATTAATTTAATACTCAAATGGCCTATTTACCACTGTCATTATTTAATTATACAGTCTTCTAATCCTCTAACACTTAATTTTACATTAGTAAAGTCTTCATTGTCTTTAATGGGGTCTACTAAGTCAATTTCCAAATGACTACGAAGGGAATTGACTGCCTATGTTTTAGTTTCACTGAATCTTAAGCTTTTATGTCTGAAATCCTAACAACAGGAAATGATAAGAGCACCTGTTTTCTGAAAAGCTAGTTTCAATTCTAAATTAATTCTGAATAGAAAACCAGAAGGTGTTAATATCTGTAATATCGATTATAATATTAATATAGAAAAATTTAAACTTGCTGTCAGACTGCTTGAATTTGCTAACTCAATATCATGCCATTCTGTAAGTCAGTTTACAGAAGTCTACTAGGTACAGTCAGTCTATCATTTTTTTTAAGTTAATGCCCCACTTCAAAAACTAAAATGATAAAAATATTGAAACTGAGTACTTGGGTAAATATTTTCAAAGATTTCTGGTTGAGACGTAGAAAACAGTTCCACTATAAATGGTTGTTCTGAAGTCCCATCAGCGATGTGAATCCAGCGATATGACCAAAAATCTTCACGGCTTTCTATATGGATAGAATATTAGAATAAATGAAGGTAGCTGATTATGCACATATGAACACAGAATTATTCACTGAAATACTTTTTATGACTTTCAATTTCAAAAGCTTACCCTTCTTTTTTGACCGCTGGACTCTTCCTACAAAAACTAAAACGCCAACAACATCACAGATATGATTTTCTGGCATATCATCCAGCTCTGATCTAAAACAGCAAAATTGTTAAATAGATATTGTATTTTTAGGTAGTGAAAAAGCATTCTACAATAATGACTGTGAACATTTGCATTTATATAACTGGTACAGCATAATTTGGGGTAGGTTTTGAGCAAATTATAATATATCGTTTCAGTGACTAACACTGAAAATTATTATTTGAGATATTTTACAAGAAGCTATTTTACCTTGTGATAAAGCGGTAATTTAATTTTGGCAATCTCCATTCTGGTTTCACCTGCTTTTCTGGAATGATCATTATATTAGTTGGAGGATCTCGAAGGTTCAGGCAGATTTCTGAAAAACAAATGTGTTACTTTAATATGATATTTAATACATACAAAAGAATATACACATGTATAAAGCACACAGCAGAAAACAGACTGAACACTATCCCAAGGTCAAACAGATACTTTCTATAAGTTCTTCTAAAAGCTTTGCCATTCACATATAAGTATTTGATATATCTGGAATTGATTTTTATATAGTATGAGATAGGGATATAGTGTCATTTTTTTCCTTATAGATGAAATTGTCTCAATACTATTTACTGAATGGTTCTTCCTTCCTTGATGATCTGCACAGCACATCTGTCACATATCAAAATTTTATGTCTAGGGCTGTTTTTTTTTTAACTTTGTATTGTGACTTGCTGGTCAGTTTGTCTGTATCTATACCAATGCTACATGGTTATACTTTATAATAATCCTTGATATTTGTAGGACAAGTCCTCACTCCCTCTTCAGCCCCTTATTCTTTTTCTTCAGAAGTGTCTTAACTATTCTTGATAATTATATGCCTCCTTATAAACTTTAGAATCTGTCAGTTCCAGGAAAATAAATCTGATGAACAGCACTGAATCTACAGATCATTTTGGGGGGAGCTGACATACTTATGAAATTGAGACCAATCTCCTACCTGGGAACATGGGATATTTCTCCATTTATTTAGGGATTCTTCAATGTCTTTCAAAAATTATTATAATCCTCTCCAAACAGGTCTTACATATCATCTGTTAAATTTATTTCTAGATACCTTGTAATTATTTTTGACAAGGTAATTAAAGTTCTAAAAATTATAATTTCTAACTCTGTTATTTATTAAATCAATTTTTTATATATTAATCTTATAGCTAGCTTTGCCAGTGTCTTACTATCTTTAATACTGTGTGTTATTCTGGATTTTCTTTATAGAAGATCTAATTTGTGAGTAGTGGCAGTTTTGTGTTTTTCTTTAAAATCCTTTGGTGGGTGGATAACATGGCAGAGTAGGAAGATCTTGAACTAACTTCTCCCACAGACACACTAAAATTACAACTACTTACAGAGCAACTAACTAAGAGAAACACATGAAGACTAGCAGAAAAGATTTTCCACAAATAAAGACATAAAGAAGGAACCACAATGAGACAAGTAGGAGGGGCGGAGATGTGGTATAGTCAGCACCCACAACCCCAGGTTGGTGACCCACAAACAGGAGGGCTATCATAACCACAGAGGTCCTCCCCAAAGAGTGAGGGGTCTGAGTCCCACACTGGGCATCCCAGCCCAGAGGTCTTGTACTGGGAAAATGAGACCCCCCAGAAAATCTGGTTTTGAAAATCAGCAGGGCTTATGTTCAGAAGAGCCAGAGGGCTTTAGAAAACATAGTCCACTCTTAAAGGGCACATGCAAATCTCACATACCCCTAGTTCCAGCACAGAGGCAGTAGTTTTATTTGTTTGTTTGTTTGTTTGTTTGTTTATAGAGGCAGTAGTTTTAGAGGAAACTGGCTCGGGCCTACTTTCTAATCTTGGAGAACCTCCTAGAGAAGCAGGAGGCAACTGGGACTCCCCATGGGGACATAGGCACTGGCGGCAGCCATTCTGGGGAGCTCCTTCTAACACAAGGACACTGGTGCCAATCTGGAGTCCTCCCGCTAGTCTATTAGCTTCAGGGGCTTCCTCACCAGCTGGTTGGCACCAGTCCTGGAAACCTCCCAGACCAAGCAGCCAGCCCTGTGGTGACCTAGCCCCACCCACCAGTAGGCTGGCATCAGCTGTGCTTCCTCTCTCCCACAGCCCCCCTACCCACCTGCCCCAGGGGCCAGCCCCACCTACCAGTGGCCAGCACCAGTCTAGGACTACCTGGGCCCTTCAGCTAGCTGCCCTGGGCCCCGTCCCACTCACCAGCAGCCAGCAGCCTCCACACAAGACAGCACTGGCAGCTAACCAGGCAGGGGCCAGCACTGCCTACCACACACTCACAGTAGTCAGTCACAACAGGAGGGCCCACACTGCTCACACAGGGGGCAGCCCGAGAGCATATAGCCCTGGTGACTCATGCTTACATGGTCAATTAATCCACGACAAAGGAGGCAAGAAAATACAATAGGGAAAAACAGCCTCTTCAGTAAATGGTGTTGGGAAAATGGACAGCTATATGCAAAAGAATCACATTGGACTACTTTCTCACACCATATACAAAAATGAACTCAAAATGGATTGAACACTTAAATGTAAGGCCTGAAACTGAAAAACTTCTAGAAGAAAACATAGGCAATACACTCTTTGACATCAGTCTTAGCAATATATTTTTGGATCTGTCTCCTCAGGCAAGGGAAACAAAAAATAAACGGGACTACAACAAAAAACCTAAAAGCTTTCACACAGCAAAAGAAACTATTAACAAAATGAAAACACAGCCTACTGAATGGTTGAAGATATTCACAAATGATATATATCTGATAAGGGGTTAATATCCAAAGTATACAAAGAACTCATACAAATATTAAAAAGCAAACAACCAAATTTAAAAATGGGCAGAGGAACTGAATAGACACTTTCCCAAAGAAGACATACAGATGACCAAGAGGCACATGAAAAGATGCTCAACATCACTAATCATTAGGGAAATGCCAACCAAAACCACAATGAGATACCACCTCATGCCTTTCAGAATGGCTGTCACCAAAAAGACAACAAATAACAAGTGTTGACAAGGATGTGGAGGAAAGGGAACCCTTGTGCAATATTGGTAAGAATGTAAATTTGTGCAACCATTATGCAAAACAGTATGGAGGACTCTCAGAAAATCAAAAACAGAACTGTCATATGATATATCCAGCAATTTACTTCTACGTATTTACCTGAAGAAAACAAAAACACTAATTTGAAAAGATACATGCACACGAATGTTCATTGCAGCATTATTTACAATAGCCAAGATATGGAAGCAACCTAAGTATCTGTCAATAGATGAATAGACAAGGAGATGTGGTGTATATTTATAATGGAATATAACTCGGACATAAAAAATGAAATTTTGGTATTTGTAACAACATGGATGGATCTAGAGGGCATTATATTAAGTGAAATAAATCAGACAGAGAAAGACAAATACCATATGATCTCACTTACATGTGGAATCTAAAACACAAAGCAATCAAACGAAATGAAATAGAGATACAGAGAACAAAAACACTAGTTGCTAGGGGGTTGGGAGCAAAATAGGTGATGGGGGTTAAGAGGTACAAACCTCCAGTTACAAAATAAATAAGCCAAGGGGATGGCTTATATACCATAAGGAATATGGTCAATATTTTAATAACTCTGTATGGGGACAGATGGTTACTAGACTTATCATGGTGATAAGTTATGCAAATGTCAAATCACAAATCACTGAAAGTAACATAATATCGCATGTCAACTATATTTCAATTATAAAATTCTTACGCTTTTAATGCATTTTGTCTTCTCACACTGGCTAGGACAGCCAGTACAACATTAAATAGAAGTAGTAGTGGGAGGCATGCATGTTCCCCATTTTAAAAAGGAATATTTCTAAATTTTCCCTGTTAAGAGCTGTGCTTGTTGTTTTGTTTTGATTTTGTAAATATCCTTCATCAGTTATGGAAGTCTCCTTCTCTTGCTATTTTCCTTTTTAAATGTATGAATGGGTGTAAAATTTTAGTAAGCACCTTTTGTGCCTCTATTAGGAGGACAATTATCTTCTTTAAAGTCTGTTAATGTGGTAAGTGACACTTCGAGATTTTCATATGTAAGACCAACTTTGCATTGCTGGAGAACAATGCAACTTAGTCACAGTGTGTGATCATTTTTTACGTATAACTGTATTCAGTTTGCTAATACTCTATTTTGAATATCTGTACCTATGTTCAAGGCTGAAGTTAGCCTTTAATTTTCCTCTTTCATACTATTCTTTTTTGGTTTTGATTATCGAGGTTATATTGGTACCAAAGAATGAGTTAGAGAGAGTATGCCCTCTTATTCAGAGAATCTCTGGAATAGTTTTGGAATGATATATTCCTTGAACGTTGGTAGAACTTGCCTGTAAAATGATGTGTACCTGGTATTTTCTTTGTGGGAAGATTTTAAACCTCTGATTCAATTTCTTTAAATTATAGAACAATCTGGGCTTTCCATTTCCTTTAATGCCAGTAAGTAATATTTTTCTAAGAATTTGCTATGTAGTAAACAAAGATTAAACCAGGATGAAGGTAATTTGACTTCTCATCCTTCCTATTATCATCCAGGTGACCAGAAAATCCATTTTACCTTTATGAGCTTTATATATGAGTGAGGAAAGTTTGTATCATATTACCTTGCACCTAGAAAATAGTCTGCATTTTACAAAGCACTTTCATAGCCATAGTTATTATATTCAAGGTCCCTTCTAGCTCTAAAATGCTAGGATTTTGAACTAATTAAAAACCTCCTTCCCCCCCCAAACCAAAAACACTTGATCCTTATCTCAGTATGTATTATTCACTACAGTCTGAAAATCTCAACACTTTAAAAGGTTTGTTTTTGGGGTATGCCAACTGAATACTATTTTGTAAAAGGACAGAATGATATAGAAAATGGCTATATACAAAGCCATACATTATCAGCAAATAATGTTCTTTGTTTTACAGTAGAATTGTCATCTTTATAGGTTTCTGTTTATTTGGCCTTTTAAAAAATTACATTTTAGTTTCTATAACTTGGAAGTACATGTGTAAATATGAAAAAATAAACCAAGGTAAATTACTTCATTGGTTTGCCTTCCAACATCAATACCTACAACGCAGTGATAGTATCACAAATTATTTTCTTACTGAACAACCCCAGCCCCCTCTACATACTCTTCCTCGTTTACCCTCTCATAGCATTTAAACTCCCCTGTTATTACTCCTAACTCTTACTTACACACTTTCTCCCATCCAACCCATTCTCTTAGTCTCCATTCTTTCTTTGCTCAACCACATTTCTGTTCATTTTCTGTCCCCTTCTGTTCATCATTTTTTCTTATTGTTTACTGTCAACAGTCTTTCATTTTACTGTAGTTTGTTCATCTTACATATCTGTTATCCCGTTAGACTGATTTTAAGAGAACTCTAAGGGGATGGGAAGGGATAAATTGGGAGTTCTAGATTTGCAGATACTAACTAATGTACATAAAATAGATAAACAACAAGTTTATACTGTATAGCACAGGGAACTATATTCAATATCTTATAGTAACTTATGGTGAAAAAGAATATGAAAACGAATATATGTATGTTCCTGTATGACTGAAGTATTGTGCTGTACACCAGAAATTGACACAACATTGTAAACTGACTATACTTCAATGAAAATATATTTAAAAAGAGTAGAACTCTGTATTACTTATCTTTGTATGTCTTATGCCTAGCAGGATTTACAGAACTGTCTTTTTCCCCTTCAAAAGACCACTACTCAGTTTTGGGATTTTTAAAGATCATTAATCAGTAGTTTTCAGCCCTGGCTGTACATTAGAGTCACCTGAGGAGTTTTAAAGACACACAATGTCTTGGTCTCCTCCTCAGAGTAATTAATTCAGAGTCTCTGAGGGTGAGGTGCTCATGGGTCTTTAAAGCTCCCCAAGTGATCCTAATGTACAACCAGGATTGAGATCTACTTACACACGTAGGCTCGACAGACCATGGCCTGCAAATGGCTGCCTGTTTTTCGCAAATAAAGTTTTATTGTAATGCAGTCATGCCTATTTGTTTACATTTTATCTCTGACTGCTTTCACTCTGTAAAGCTGAGTGGCTGTGACGGAGACTCTATTACCTACACATCCTATAATATTTACTATCTGGCTTTTAATAAAAATAGCTTTCTGACCCCTGATAAAGGGGGGAAAAATTCTATTACTTATCGAAAAGGTATGAAATAAAATGGAGACTGATGTTAACATGGATACGTAAAATTGCTCTATAGACTAAAAGGTACATTTTGAATATTTTCTCATCAAGGCTTCCATTTTTAAAATGATTTCTGCATTTGCAATTATTCACTTGAAAGTGTAAATAGCCTCTCATATCTTAAAAAGTTTCCATTATGACAATCTGGCCCTGTAATTCTATGTAGCAGAGGTAGCATAGAGCTCAATTCAGTTTCACCATTATGTTTTAATGGCTGTTTATCTACTGACCACATGCTGTCGATTGTCCTACTTTCCATATGTTTTTAAGGTTTAGAAGCAGCTATTAGTACAGACACATTTCTAGATTTGTCCACAGCCATGTAAAAACTGTGATTTATATTAACTCTCGCTCTACCAGAAAACAGTGTATTTAGTGAAAAGAACAATAGGTTAGGTATCAGGAAAACTAGGCTTTGATTTTCACTATGCAGGTGACTTTTTTTTCCCTTTCCCACCTCCGCTAGCCCCTGGTAACCATAGGTTTGTTCTCTATGTCTGTGAGCCTGTTTCTGTTTTATAGATAAGTTCATTTGTGTCCTTTTATTTAGACTCCACATATAAGCGATATCATATGGTATTTTTCTTTCTTTTCCTCTGCCAGTGATTTATTATGTGACATCAACAAAGTCATTTATCTTATGTGTTATTGACAAAGAATGTCTCAATTTTTACTAAAGCAATTTTGTCACCTGGATATACTTGGTTGTGGGAAAGAATTTATAAATTGGTAGACATAATAATACATGTCTTAAATCAGCTTCATCTTGTTAACTTTTACTATATTTTCTTAATTAAGTTCCAGCACCAATATCAGTTTAATTTCTCACCTTTCTATAATAAAGACTAATGAGATAATGGACTAATCATACCAAACTATGTTTTAAGTAACTACTTGTTCATCCAGCAAGATATAATTGACATTTACCAAATGCTTAAGATTTTAATAAAAAATCATATGAGATTTTCCTAAATAAGCATATACTTAAGGAAACAATGAACAGAGGCTACAGTATCTGAACATTCTTTATGTAATTAAGCTTAATGGATCACCTAGGGACTTTAGAATACCTGGAAATACAGGTCCAGTACAAAACTATGACAAACCAAAACAATACTTAAAATTGTTGAGTGATGTGCCCTACAATTTTGAAAAGTGGAAATGCAAAAAATAATCATGTCCACATCTGAAAGCAATCACTTAATATGTTAATTCTAATGCTCCGAAAATATTTAGGGTGATGCCAAGATGTCAATACTAATTAGGCGCTAATTAGGACAAGCCCTTTCAAGATTACAGCAATTGGCAACATTTGAATATTGACTATAGGTTAGATAACAATATTGTATCAATTTTAAATTTCCTGATTTTGATAACTGTACTGTGATCATGTAATAGAAAGTTCTGGTTCTTAGGAAATATAGAGTGAAATATTCTTGAAGTGTTTAGAGGTAAAGGAGTATTGACTATGGCTGCCACTTACAACAGTAAATATCTCAGATGATTTTTCTTAATAAATGCAATAATAAGCAAATATATTTATTAAGCGATTGCTTAAAAAATTTTATGGATAAAGGAATTTAAAGGTTTGTCAGGTTCTGACAGCTGCAGTAATTTTTAAGGGATTTTGACTGACATAGTACTTTGCAAATTTATACAAACAAAATAGCCAACAAATATCCAACAAATTCATTGAATACTTAACCCATTGTAGAAATTAGTCTGATCTGTGGATCCACAGGGAGAGGCTGAATCCTGAATGGATAACTCTTTTTAACAGAATAATCTTGAAGCAGAAGAACTAAACCAACACTCAAACTTTTATACCATTCAGGACACAGGGCATTCCACATAATCACTGACACCGTGCCTGAACTGTCAGCAACTTCCAAAAAGGTCTAGAAAAAAAGAGTAAAAGCACATGCATATTTGTTAGTTTTACCTACAGGGTGCTCAAATTTTAAGAAAGAGGAAGCAAAACTATAGGGGAATCACTGAATAATTCATGATACAGTATGATATAATCCATAACTATGAAAAGTTATGAAGAATTTTTAGTGCTATGAGGAAATACTGAAGAAAATATTATATTATACAAAATTTTATATACAATATAATTTGCATCTTTAAGACAATTTACTATGATATGTGACAAAGTTGGTCATATACAATATATGATATGCATATGCACAGACATGGCATATATGATATACATATGATATAATAGATATGTGCATATATGTGATATATATGTGTGTAGATATATGATATACACATACAAAAAAGGGAATAAAACACATTTTAATATTAACAGTGGTTCTCTCTGAGTGGTAAGATTTGGGTTGATATTATTTATCAGCTTTATATATATTTCCACATTTTCCAAATTCCCTAAAAGTATGTGTAACTTTTATCATAAAAGCTTAATAAAACACCTAAAATAAGTCTTGATAACATGTAGAAATACAGTAAAATGTTAAGTTAAAAAATGGGACAAAAATCAGCATTATATGGCATACAGAGTCAAGATAAAAGTATCAGATTTGACAATAAGAAGGAGAGAGGGAATAGGGAAGTCCTGAGGTCAAAGATTTTTTTCTTTTTTTTAAATGCAAGACTAGACTATGTTCATATGCTGGTGTAGAAAGCACAGTAAAGAAGAAAAAGTTGAAGATACAGAAAAAGGTGTGATGGAGACCAGCTGGATCAAGGGAACTAAAGGGCACTAATACAGAAAGAATTTCTTTTTGTATAAGAAACTACATAGAAAAATACCTTGAAATATATATTTGTGTTTATTTTTTAAATTATTAAATTGAACTTACAAAATGTTATTTAAACATAAACTATTCTAACTAGGAGTCAGGTATATAAGTTATAATTTATGACTGCTGAATTAACATATAATATCTTATTACTTATACCTGGTAAGGCTCAATCATCTTTTTATCGGGTTTTCCATAGTATCGCAGTTTTGATTTATGCAAGATTCTCACAAGCAGTGCAGGAAAAGTCCTTCTGTTAGACCAGATCATTTCAAGATGAGAAAGGGAAATTATTCTGGTATCTAGAATACAAAAAAGAAAAAAATCCTACTTAATATGTCGTGGTAATTTCAAAAGTCTATTTTATTGGTTAAAAATGCCAGCCAGTTCATACCCAAAGCAACTCCTTCTCGCCAGCTAAGCCAGTCTATATGCTTCTCACATATAAAACTTAGTAATAGATGTTATCTCTAATAATAATAGCATATATATATATATATATATATATATATATATATATATGACTTACTTTGTGCCTGGAACATAGGTAAATACCTATATTAACTAACACACTGTTCTATCTAGAATGTCCCCTACCTTGTCAAACTGAGTAATTACTTCCTAGAAGACTCGGATGGAAACTCAGCTTCCTTAAGAAAAAACTCAATGCCATGGAATATTTTCCTATATTAAGCATTTATATATTTAATTTATAGAATTGTTCATGATATATTTCTGTATTGCCCTCACCTTAATTCCTATGAGTAAGTTCAATTTTTCTCAAACATTCCAGACATGGTCCTGTATCAGGGCCTTTGCACTTGCTGTTCCCTCAGTCTGGAATGTCTTCCTCTTCGATACCCCAGTGACTTTTCTCCTTCAAGTTTTGCTCAAAGGTCACTTTCTCATTGATGTCAGTCCTAACCATGCTATTGAAAACAGATTCCCCTTACTTATCCTCCATCTCATTTTACTTTTGTACAATAGCACTTATTACCTTTTCATATACCATATAATTTATCTTGAAATGTAATCTCCAAGCCTGCTGGCAAGTTCAAAAACTGCTTAAAAAGCTATTCACCATCTTTAAAAGATTAACTTGTATTTCTAATTTTATTCTTCCTTGGGTTAAGAAGGGTTCCATCTGCAATTCTCTCCACAATTCTACTCTCTCATAGCCCACAGTCCCAACTTTTAAAACTTGAATTTGTATGTGTTCCAATATTTACTTCACTGAGGCATCCTCCACTTCCATTTTTATTTATATAATGTATCACTTACTCAACTTTAGCATGGAAACTATACTTGTTAATTTCTTTTTAATAAGAGTTTAAATCATATTTTATAATTATACCTGTACCATTAACCCCCCTACTATTTTCAATATTAGGATATCTCATGTAAAGTTCCCTCCAGATTATCCCAATACATTATTAGCCCAGGATCACAAGTCTTAATATTTGACCTGACATAATTAAGTAATTTCCTTTTATATGGTCAAACAAATTGTAGATCACTTCTGAATTACCTAGAATGTATGTGGAACACTCTTGATTAATGAAGGTACGTACATCTCCTTTACTGGCCAGAATAAATTCAAGAGCTACATGGTTTTATAAAACTAGAGTTCTAAGAGCCACTGTTTCCACTATAACTGAGTCCAGAGAGTCAGCCGTGATCAGACATCTGACCAGGTAACATTTTCCCAGATTGGGTTTTTAACTCACAAACTTGATAGAATACACATACCTCTCAAATGCAAAAAAGAAATTACAGGTTACACATAGACAATGAGGAATCTGTGTAAATTCACAGAAATAAGTGTGTTCATTTTCAAAAGAAAGAATGAAACTAAATCAACTAGATACTCAGTAAAAAACTGAGCAAATAATGGAATAGTGACTCTCAAACTTCCTGGTCTCAGGACCCCTTTACATTTCTTATAAATTATTGAAGACCTAAAAAGCTTTTGTTTATGTGGGTAATATCTATCAATATTTACCATATTATAAAGTAAAACTAAGAAATAAAAATATTCATTAATTCCTTTAAAACAACACTAATAAACTTGTTATATATAATAAAAATGTATAGTTTTGGAAAGATGACTGTATTTTCCAAAACCAAAAATTTAGTGAGAAGAGAGGCATTGTTTTACATTTTTGCAAATCTCTTTATTGCCTAGCTTAATAGAAGACAGCTGGATAAATCATATTTTCCTTGGTATTCAATCTGTTTCAATGTCACATGTCATGCAGCCTCTGGAAAACTTCACTGTATATTTTTGAGAGAATAAGAGTGAAAAAGGTAAATAAAGCCTTAGTATCATTATTATGAAAAATAGTTTTCATGTTGTGAATCCCCTGAAAAGATCTTGGAGAAACACACCTAGGGGTCCCAGGACCATACACTGAAAAAGAATAAATCTAAGGAATACAGAAAGGAATAATGATAAAAACTGAAAATAATGAATTAGAAAACAGTATAACTGGTAAATCCAATTCCCTGGAAAAGTTAATAAAGTAAATCTTTGATAAGTGCAATCATGAAGAAAGAAAACAAAAATATAATGTTTGGAATGTGATCAACTATAAACAGAGAAAAACATTTGAAACATTATTATATATGACTACATATCACTAAATGTGAAAATATCAGTGAAATAGATAAATCTTCTAGAAACATATGAATTTCCAGCTTTGCCATAAAAAAAAAACAGAAGAAAACTGGAATAGGTCAATAGCCATGCAAGAAAATGAAAAATTCACAAATGAAGACTTCTCAAAATTGCACCAGGTTCACATGGTTTTATAAGAAAATTTTGACAATTTTCAAAGAATAGCTCTTTCTCTTAACTATTAAGTTGTTCTAGAGCTCAGTAAAAATATAGAAATTGTACGTATACATTTTATAAACTTAGATAAATCTTTAAAAATTATGACAGAAATAGTACAAAAGAAAAAACTATAAATCCAAAACATTTATGATAGCAAAAATCCTAAACCAAATACTTTCAAATTCAATATAGCAGTTTGCCAAATTGCATCATGACCAAGTAGATTCCTAAACATCTTGTCTTGTTCAGGAGGAGGATATTATAAATTCTTTAAAACCCTGGAGATTGACATAAAAATGTAAGTTTAAATTTTGTTAAAGCATTAAGGGGGGGGGAGTTATAGCTCAGTGGTAGAGTGCATGCCTAGCATGTACGAGGTCCTGAGTTCAATCCCCAGTACCTCCATTAAATAAATAAATAAATAAATAAATAAATAAATAAATAAATAAACCTGATTAGCTCTCCCCAACAGAAAAAAAAAAGCTTAGAGAAAAAAAGGAATATTAAAATACAATAACATAACTTCTAAAGCACTAGAAAAAAGTTTAATCCTTCAGAAGTAAAAAAAAGTAAAAAAAAAAGCATGGCATATGGCAAACATAAAATAGGATTGCAAGAACAGGTACAAACATCATTAATTATATTAAATTTAATTTAATTATATTAATCTCTCAAAAGACAATGAATTGGTTTGGGTCAAAAAGCAAAATCTTAGCTATAGAAACAAATCTAAAACAAAATGGAAATAAAGTGATGAACAAAGATACACGCACCAGGCCAGTGATTCTCAAAGTGTGGCCTTCAAATCAGTAGCATCAATTACCACCAGTGAAACATATCAGAAATGCACATTCTAGGGCCCTACTACGTATGTACTGAATCAGAAAATGGTGATGGGGACCAGCAATCTGCATTTTGAAACACTTTTGAGGTGATATGGATGCCCACTCACCTTTGAGAATCATTGCCCTAAATCATAAGTAAAAGACAGTGGAAGTGGTAAATAGTACTATCAAAATACAATTTGAGGCAAAAAGGGACAAATAGATAAATTCCATATTGATAGAGTAAAATCTATCAGCAAGATATTAAGAAGTTATGAAACTTTACACATTATAGAAGCATCTAAATCAAAAACTTTTAGAAATATAAGGAGAAATGAACAAAACCACCATAAAGAGAAGCCAATATTCCCGGCAGAGAAATAGGCAAAAAAATAGATTTAAAATTTTTAATTAAAATTTAAAAACTTAGTATAATAAGGAACTTCATATCTAATTAGTAAGCTTTTTCTAAACTCTTGGGGGTAAAGAGGAACTCAAATTCAAAATCAGAAAATATGAGTAACAATGAAATCTCTGCACTTCAAAACCTAGAGCAGTACCCATGGGATATTTCAGAGTTTTTAAAGCTTTTGGAAGAAATTAACAAGGAAACGCATGAACCAAACAGTCCACTCAAGAAGGCAGTACCAAAAATATATATATATATATGAACAAAGGAAGTAAAAGGAGGTAAAGATGACAGCAGAAATAAAGTAAAAACTTCTCCCCCATACAGACTTCCTAAAAATAAAGCTAAAAGTTGTTTCTTTGAATACCAAAACAGTAGACAAACCTCTAGCAAGGCTGATCATGAAAAAGGATGATGACACAAACATTAGAAGTGTAAAAGACAGAGATTCAAAAATATAGACTATTATGCACAACTTTGAGATCTCGGTGAAATGAGATTTCCTAGTGAAATATCAAATCTCATAAATGGACTCAAGAAGAACTTTCACCACTTTTTCAAGAAACTGAAAAGGAATCATACTCCCAACTCCCAGTCCTGGCCCAAGGCCTCGGGTTCAAATAGTTTTAGGGGGTAAATTCTTCCAAACCTTCAGTGAACACATGATTTCTGTAAGTACAGAAAAACATGTAAGCAAGCTTCCTAACTCATCTTACTAGGCTAATATTAATTAACCTGATATCAAAATTGAACTGAAATAGTACCCTCCTAAAAAACAACAAAACTTACAGACCAAATTCACTCGAATATACAGATGTAAAAATAACAAGCATGACCCAGTAGAAACAAAAGTGGTTCAACATTAGGAAATGCATCAATATAATTTATTTCATTCATTACTTTATTCAATAAACACACTGAATGCTTTCTATGTGCCAGGCACTGTTCTGAGTATAGGGGAAATGGCCCATAGCAATGAAAAAAAAAGTGCTTGCCCTCGTGGATGTGGATCTTATAAACTAATGAGACGAGAAAAAAACAATTTCAGGGTGTTACAAATTCTAAGAAAGGAATTTGCACGGTGAGGTAATAAGAAATGGGGAGGGAATACATATTTAAATATTCATTTTCTAATATTTTTATATATTTGAGCTGAAATCTGAGGATGAGAAGGAACTTTCCATAAAGAAGAAAAAGCAGGAGCAAAGGACCTGGGGCAGGACAGAGCTTGGAGGTTTAACAACTAAACAAGCGGCTGGTATCACTGAAAAGAAAAGGCAGAGGAGAGCGGTTAGAGGAGAGCTGTTAGGGATGCGCAGAAGCGCATCCTGCCGGACAGGGGTCCGCAAACTATGGCCCTTGCGCCAAATGCGGCCTGCTGCCTGTTTTTGTAAATAAAGTTCTATTTTGAACACAACCAAACCCATTCATTTACGTTTTCTGTGGCTGCTTTCCATATACAAAGGAAAAGTTGAATAGCTGAGGCAGAAGCCCTAGGCTTGGCAAACAAAAAGATTTACTAGCTCTCTGGCTCTTTACGGAAAGAGTTTGCCAACCGCTCCAGGGCCACGTGGACGCCCCTAGGAGGTCTGGATTTTCCTCCACGTGCAATGGGGGAGCCACTAGAGGGATTTAAGCACGAGAGTGGCACGATCTAACTTCCATTTTAAAAAGCTGTCTCTGAGATACTATTGGAGTAGTGTATTGAACCAGGAGAGGGAAACTTTTAGGGTGCTTGGAATGCTCTATAACTTGATCTGAAAGGACGGTTACACAGATATATCTATATCTATATCTCTCTGTATTTTGAAGACTTTTCTATTGTACTGTGTGTACATTATACCTGATAGAAAAGTATTAAAAGCACAAAATAGCACCACAAAGTGAAGCGAAAAGGGACCGAGTGGGAGAAAATAATTTGCAGTATACAACAGACAAAAACTTAATACCCATCAGCAAAGAAAGCCAACACTTAGAGTAGTAATATATTACCACAAATTAATTAGAAAAAGCCTAAAGATATAATTTAAAAATAATAGCATGAAACGGGCACTCTCGTATATATGCTGGTGTGAATGTAAATTAGTACAAACTTTTCAAGAGCTGCTTTGTCAAGATCCATTTAATTTAAAAATTCAAATAACTCTTTAACCCAGCAATTTCACTTCAGTCCATCCATTCAACAGAAATATTTGAACACAGTGAACAAATATGGGTATATCCTAATGATGTTCAGCACTGTATCTAAAAGAGAAAAAAACAGAAACTGCCTAAAATTATAAATTACCCATTCACATGGGCATGATTATATAAATCATGGCACAACTATACCATGGAGTGTATAAATATATGTACTTAAAAATGCTTCAGAGAAGTGCAAGTGGCAAACAATGCAATTTAACAAAATTCATTTTTTCTCCAAAATTACACAACAAAATGCTGACAGTTTGGAGTTTTGAGAGGAAAGCTGAAGTCATATGAGGAGTAAGAAGGGTGTTTTTACTCCACCTCAACATTTTATTATTAAAAATTTCAAACGTACAGCCAATCTGAAAGAATATCATTATATCGTCTTCTAGACTTTGTCATCAGCACTTTACTATATTTGGGACTTACACTTTTAATACAATATACTTTAAAATATAGTTTGAATTTTTTAGCACATGGATACTGTCTTTTGTAATAAAAATATGGTTTCCATAATGAATAGATATTACTTTCATAATCAGAAAAATGAAATATACTTTTACAAATTATTATTCCTCTCAATTCTTCTAGAGCACCAATTTTTCACTTGTATATTCAGTTCTAAAAAAATGATCAGCACTTAGAGTAGTAATGCACCACTGCCTTATTCCATGCTTGAGATAAAAAAATCATTACATTTTTTTCGTCCCTGAAATGAGTATCTTGCTTTTAAAGCTTAAGTTATTTAAATCATCCTTGGCGACACATTTCTACATCTTTCCCTTATAATTGGAATATTGCTTTAATTGCATGTTTTCGTCCCAGTTATCTTTTCACTTTCAAGTCTGTTGCTGTTACACGTCATAGTAAGATGACCTACGATCTAGCACTATGACTGCAACTTAAAAAAAAAAAACCTGAAAAGCAGTAAATGTAGAAAATCATCATCTTTCTCGCTCAAGGACTTTTATTTTCTTTTTTGCACTTTATTTATTTCCCATTCCACACACGTACACACCTATGGTACTATCATTCCCTTTACTTTCACCTCTTATAGATAAAATATATTTTAGAGCAGTTGCTGACAAACGAGTTAGCATTGTCGGGTTAACTTCCTACTTCTGACACAGAAGAATCGAACTTCTCATATCAGTATTGTCCGTGGTACGTAATAAGAAACACAAATTGAGAATTCGAAGCCTTCCCACAAAATTACACATTCGAAAAACGATATTTACATAACTTCTACACTCAAATATATACAAAACGGAGTTTCATTAAATGTAAATTACTAAGGAATAAATCACAGAACATCCTTTTTTGAATGAAGGTTAAAACAGGCAAAACCACAAATAGTTACAACTTTTATGCCGAATTCAAATCTATACCCTCTCCAACCAACACAGAAAATACTACTTCCATGACTGGAATAGGAATAAAACTAAGATTAATTCCACTATAGTCAAGCCTATAACGAACACACGAGGAATACTGACCGCAACATCACTACATTCGCCAGATTAAGTTTAAGATGTATTCAGACACTTCCTGAATGGCCGCTTTTACAATCAAACCAAGACACGAGCTGTGTAAATTTCTTTAAGCGAGAATCTCTCCGTCATTCATCAAAACTTGTCTACTACCACTCCCGGCTTATAATTAACACTACCAAAGCCCCTTCGTTTCCTTTTCCATTAAAATAAGGTCCTGAAAACTATTTTTTAACCCCTCCGTCGTCCCCTCCAATTACTTACTGTCGAAGTTGTGCTCCTCAGGGTACTTGTTGTTTAGCCAGATATCTCCGTACGGATCTTCGTTATTCCAGAGGGCCAGGTAATGACTCTTCCCGCCCATTAAAGGCCTCTCCGGTATCTCCCGGTGCGCACTATTTCTGAAGGGAGTTTCTAAAGAAATAGCGTCTAGGGACTCTCCACAGTGGACGTCATCTATGCACAGGATCCCCTGGCCTAATCTTCTCTCGTTGTAAATACACGAGACTCTGGAAATTCTCATTTCTATGCCAACTTTGAGAATATTTTTATATACGAGAAAATTCAGTCTGGGGTCTAGGTAGCACTTCTCCTGGTACACCCCGTCCGAAATTGTCACATCATAGCAGTAAAGCGGAGGTTTAGGTTCCACGTCGCGTGGCTCGTCCTCTAACAGGTACCTCTGGACGGCCAAAACAGCGACAGGCACCACCTCCGAGGGGGTGACCCACTGACGAGGTGAGTCCGTTATTTGCTCAAGAGTCTTTTGAATCCAGGACCTGTGCCCTGAGGAACCGACCTTACGGATCACACCTCCCGGGACCCCAGCCCGATTTCTCTCAGGGTTCGGCCAATCGAGCCCAGCATGTGACGGGCCGGCCTGCGGCTGACCTAACTCACCCGCCATTGTGGGATACCTGCGTACTCTCTTCGCTCCCAAAAGCTAGTTTGCCCTGTCTGAGGTGAAGAGTAAGAAACCGCGCGCTTGGGCGCCGATCGCTACTCTGCCCGAGCCGACTGGTAAGGCTCCGCCCAGTCAGGACGCTACAAAGCCGTTACGCGAGGGCGCGACAGCTCTGTGGCCACGCCCCCTCGCTTGGCGCGCTTTCCTCCTCAGGCACTGTTACTAGGCAGTATACGAGTGGTTACATAGTGGGTCCTCTAACTTGGTGCTCGCGGGATTGCCAGGGAAAAAGAAGCCGGAAAAGCGTTGGTCGCCATGGTTCCCAAAGCGAAGCGGCAAGAAGGAGGGGGAGGAGCCCTCGTGGCTCTTCTAGAGAGGAGGGTGCAGAGAGGGAGCGGAAAAGGCAAAGTGACTGGAAGCGAGGTGCAAGTAGTCATAGCTCAGGAGTTCGGGCGTTTTGGCTTTGGACCAGCAACTGAAAGTAAATCAGAATTGTTTAATATACATGAATGTGACAATATGGATCTCCTGTAGTATGAACAAAACTGGATAATACATGCACAGCCTTCAGGACAGTCCCTAGTACAAAAAGTCCTCCGTAAACATTAGTTGCTATTGCTATTAGCGTTCGCATAATTGTAAAGGCTCCATGAGTGCAGGGTGAGTGAATTGGCGATTAAGTGCAAATGAAAACAGAAAATTATAGAACTGGCTTGGTAAAGAGCTGACTTTAGATTAGACTCCTTAAAATGTACTTATGTTTTATACAATACCTGGTTTAACATATAGCTAGGATATGATATAGAATTTCAGAAACTGCATTTCTAACCTGCGAACAATGTATACGGAATAGATGTAATGTGAAAAAACACTGATAAAAATAGAATTAAAAATAAAATATTTCTATGTACTCAGATGTGCTAATATACACAGAATGTAGTAATTGTCCTAAGAATACTTTTCAAAGATAGTTATAGGCTTGCTTTGATTATACTAATCTCCCCTGGCTGTCTATTTCATTATTCTTTACTCACTATTTATGACGTCCCTACTTTGAGGCAGGCACTGCTCTAGGCCATTGGGGATAACAGTAGTCAGGCTCCTTTATTCAGTGTGTACTGCTTGGGCTGAAGAATCCTGCCATTATTAATATTAGCTAATTCAGTAATTCTACATATATTTCTTGAGGGTCTGCTCTAGGCCAGGTACAATCTTGCTTTGGAGACCAAAAATATGAGAAGGGGAAAGGGAGGGGAGGGGCAGGAGTCATTACTTTATATTGATTATGATTAGGGTAGTGTTCTCTATTAAGAGATTGAACAGAGCGGAGACCCGCAGGAAGTGAGGGAGTGAGTGTGTGGATTTCTTGGAAAATGACACTTAAATCAGAGGGAACAGCAAGAATAGATTCGTGAGACAGAAGCATGCTTGATATTTTAAAGGAAATACAAAAAGCCAGTTGGCTGGAGTGGAGGGAAGAGTGGTGGGAGATAAATCAGAGAGGTAGCAGGACCCTATAGGCTCTGTTTCGAGCGGAAGTGTGACCTAACACTTCAGCTTGAGCCCCATTTCCTTCATGAAACCTCGCGTAATCAGTTTATTTTACAATGATCTTTCTCTTAACTATATCACCTTGCATCACTCATTTAACATTTATCATCTAATCCTTTGTTATTAAAACCAAAAATAATTTTTTTAATCTTTTGCCGAGTCCGGCGGTCCAGAATCCAGGTCTACCATCTCGATAATCTCTTCCTTATCACCGTGGAAGTTTAGGGTCTCTGTTGTGGGGAGATGGCGGAGTTGCGGGGGTGGGGGGGGGGGCGGGGTGGGGGTTTGTCAGCGGTTCAGTCAGCTCCGTCCGCCCGTCGATGAGGAACTCGAGCAAAACAAAACTTCTAATGTAAGTAGTCCGTCTCTCTAACTCAGGGTTTGTCAACATGGGCACTCTTGACTTTTGTGTCAGAAAATTAATTGTTGTGGGAATGTCTTGTGCACTGGAGGGTATTTAGAAGCATTCCTCGCCTCTCCCCACTCGATGCCTGTAGCACAACCCTTTCCCTCCTAATTGTACCAAGCAAAAATATCTCCAGACATCGATAGATGTCCCCTGGGGGCAAAATCACCCATTGTTAGGAGCCACTAATTTAGATAGGCTATAAGCCTTTTGAGAGTAGGAATTGATTTATTCTTTATTGTTTCCTTATAGTTTTTTCACTATTGCTATACAAAAAAGGTACGCAAATATTTTGAATAAGTGAAACATGTGGTTCCCACTGCCTCTCCACCAAAGGGAATATATATATAAATATGCTTCTCTGTAAATGAATATAATAAACAACAATCCAAATTTACACCACAAACTAAGTAAGCTCCCTGAGTGTGGGTACTTTGTTAAGTTCGCTGCTGCTTCTTCAGTACAAAAATCAATATTCCGGTGCTTAATAGTAATTGTTGAATGAATAAATGAAATTATGGATTTTTATTGGATTTCCTGCAAGAGTCATTAAATAACTATGTCTATTGTTTATGCAAGAAGAACTGGTTTTAAATCTTTCAAATCTGTTCCATCAGCACCCCCTAAACTATAAACTCAGTGGACTTTATACATAATAGTATTGCATCATCATATTCTGGGTCCTTCCATCTAATTCATAAAAGATGAATATTGGCAATGGTTTTCAGTAGTTGAATAATTACTGGAATTGGGAAGAAACAGCACCCATGTTTGTTTTTACAATACTACACGCAATAATGGGTGAGTCATAGGGAAGCATTAAAATGGCCACACGTCTGAATCCCCCTGCCTGATGACTGCTCTGAATCCTTGTCATGGAAAGAGCTACAAAATATGAATTCTTGTGACAGCATAAGAAATTTTGAAATTTTCTAGAAAAAAAAATGAGTTCATTTAGCTTGAAAATTATCAGCAATTTCTTTCAGTAGTTCTGACTATAATAGTAGGTGAGTGAAAATTTATGAAATAAACAGCTCTTTCAAAAAAATACTACACACAATAAAGTTGTACAGTGACTATAAAAATACATTTGAAGTCTTCTGTGTTGTTCTACTGACAATCTGCTGATGGTGCACCTCCCCAAGAATTAAGGTGTCTACCTGAGTAGTTATCACACCAGTGTACGAGTATTCTCTGAAGGCATTGTAAGCACCTGCTTTAGGATTAATTACACTATAATATAATAAGTAAGAGAAATGACGTTTAAAGCCAATAATAGATAACATTTAGGTTATTGATATTTTTTGCCTTTTCTCAGATCTGGACAACTTGTTATAGTGCCTTCTAGAGCTTAAGATAGTAAAGGAGGCAATATACTACTTACTTTATAAAATGGTAATCTAAGATACTCAAAACACTTTAAATACAACTGAGGCCCAGAAAAAGGAACTCATATGACCAAGATCACACAGTGATAAATGACACAGCGTCAGAACTAGCCAAGACTCCTGCTTATCAAGCCAGCGTCCTTTCTGCAACATGAAGTTGCACAGATCCTGGATTATCCCCTGCCAATATATCAACTTTTTATTTGAATAATCTTGTTTTAGTTATTTTGGTTATTTTGATTTGAATAACCTTGTTTGATCTTCTCATTCATTCAACTAGTCTTTCATTTATTTGCCTTGGATAGGCAAATCAGCATCATTCTCTGGCTGTGTACATTGGGCATTGGAGGTACACTTGTAGGTTCATCAAATTCATAAGATTATGACTGTATGGGTAGAGATGTGGGGGAGGAGGAAAAAGAAGTGCTGTGACTAGTTGGTGCTAAAAGGATGTGGAGAGTCCGCTGCTATCTCGAAGAGTAATTAGGTAAGCCCTCCAACTATCACCACGGTAACAAAAGAAGGCCTGAGGGTGGCTGCCTGGCAACCACAGCACTATACCCTCCAGCTCAAAGCTGCCCTTTTTCCAACATCTTTCCCACTTAAATCTGCTTTCGATGATTTTGTTAACTAAATTGCCTCTATATACAAGGATGGATCTGCATAGCTTATAATACCCCCTACTTCATTGGAGTCAAGGATGTTCCTTTGTTACCTTTCTGTCAGGTGTCAAATATGTTTTGATTCATTTTTTGAATGTACATAAACAGAAGTCTCTTAACAGAGGCTTACCATAATAGTGGTTCTAGAATCCTTTTGCCCCTCAGTATCTCAAACAAATGTTCATATTTTTCTGCATTCCTTTGCTTATCCTGAGCACACATTAGATGCACAATAAATGGTTGTTGCTGTCCCCTCTTCTTTTCTGTTCATTCAAATCCTGCTATTTTTCATAAATAGTGTGTTAGTTTTCTTCAGAGTCTCAATATTATATATTTGTAAGACACTTGGCTTCTAGAATATGGATTTGCTCATTTTCCATTTATTAGGTCTCTGTTACCCTTACTTTTAAAGAAAGAAGGACTGCCTGTAAACTCCCAGGATTCTACAGATTAATTTATTCCCGCTTATCTTCAGTGGTCATCCTAATATCATGTATGTAGCATGCTTCAAAGTTTACTTTCCTCCTCTCAAGAATTTCCATTTGTTGAAGTGTGTGGCTAAAATTTGATGACATTTTAGAAATCCGAACACTAGTGTGTATACTGGATTGCCTTACATGAAATAGAGCTGGGCCAGACAGTTGGTTCTCAATAGGCTATTTATCTAAAGATGTTTGTGTTAGTTGATTATTAAAATAACAGCTTTATTTAAATATAATTCACAAAACACACAATTTATCCATCTAAAGTGAAGAATTTGATTGCTTTTAGTATACTCAGAGTTGTACAATGGTTGCCACAGTTTAATTTTAGAACATTTTATCATGCCATAAAGGAACTCTATAAATATTAGCAGAAAACCCAGTTCCAGCTCCCTGCCCCAGCCACCAGCAACCAGTAATCTACTTTCCGTCACTATGGATTTACCTATTCTTGACATTTCATATAAATGGAAACATACATTGTGTCCAGCTACTTTCATTTAGCATAATGGTTTCAAGTTTCATCCATGTTATAGCATATTTTATTTATTTTTTGCTTGCTGAATAATATTTCTTTTTATGGATATACCACACTATGTTCCTCATCAGCTGATGGACATTTAGGTTATGTTTAATTTTTGCTACTATGAGTAAGGCTGCTATGAATATTAGTGTATGAGATTTTGTGTAGACATATGTTTTCAGATCTCTTGTATAGATACCCAGGACTGAAATTGCTGGCTCATTTGGCAATTCTGTTAACTTTCTGAGGAGCTGTCAAATTATATTCCAAAGTGTTGTGTCATTTTACATTCCCAACAGCAATGTACAAGAGTTTCCATTTTTCCCCAACCTTGCCAACATTTGCTATCGTCTATTTTTGTTTATCTTAGTTTATCTTAGTGGGTGTGAAGTGGTGTCTCACTGTAGTTTTGATTTGCACTTCTGTAATGACAAATGATTTTTTAGCATCTTTTCATGTACTTATTTGTATAATTTTTGTATCTTCTTTGGAGGAATGTAAATTCAGATTCTTTGCCTATTTTTAAACTGAGTTATTTGTCTCTTGATTATTGAGTCACAAGAGGTCTTTATATATTTTGTATATTCTACATACAAGTCCCTTATCAGATATATGATTTAAAAACATTTTCTTTGATTACTTTTCTTGATGATGTCCTTTGAACAATCTGCTTTTCCTTCTCCTCCTCCTTATTCATTTTATTCATCTTATCCTTTGCCATCTTCATCTTAGAATACTGAACCTCTTCACTTAAAGCATCATTATCATCTCTGATAGCTTCTCTTAAGTGATGTCCTGCTGATCCTGGGAGTCATAGAAAATGGGCTCCACTTCATCTGCAGTAAGGATAGCTTCAGCAGCAGTATCTAGGGATCCTGTCTCAGAAACTTCAGTAGGACAAAAGCAATTAAAGAAGGAATCATTGTATAACTGCTTGACTGGCAAATATTAAAAAGCCTAGGAATGCCAAGTGTTGTAAAGGATGTCAAGCAATAAACCACTGGTGGGAGTGTAAATTTGTTCAACTACTTGTAAAATTGAAAAGGTGCATACCAGATGATCCATGAATTCTCCTTTGTATGTACTCAAGACTAGTGTTTGTCAAAAAAGAAGACGGTATTAATATTTTATGGAAGAATGATTTTTATTTGTACTGGATAGTACCAGACATAGGATGTTTAACATCCCTGGCCTTAACCCTCTGAATGTCAATTGTACTCCCCAGTCATTAACTATCCAGGATTAAATTTAACAAATGATGTGCAAGGCCTCCACAGAGAAAACGACAAAAACATTGAGAGAAATTAACATAGACTTAAATAAAAAGAGATTAGATTAGATTAGATGTGGATTAGAAGACCCTGTAATCCAATATGACCAGTGTACTTATAAGAAGAGAAGAGATAGAGACAGCGAGAAAGAGAGGAGAATGTCATAGGAAGACACAGACACAAAGTGGGAGAAGGTCATGGGAAGGCAGAGGCAGAGATTGGAGTGATGCATTTACAAGCCAAAAAATGCCAAGAGTTGCCAGTAACCACCAGAAGCTAGAAAAGACAAGGAAGAATTCCTCCCCTAAAGCCTTCAGAGAGAGAGCATGGACCTTGATTTTGGACTTCCAGTCTCCATTACTATGAGAGAATAATTTTCTCTTGTTTTAAGCCACCTAGTTAGTGGTGTTTTGTAATGCAGCCCTAGGAAGCTAATACACTATTGGTACATTTTTAATAAACTATTTGAAAATAATTTTTAAAACTCCACAGCATATTTAACATCCTTCCATGCTCATACTGTCTGTATCCTTTTGTTAATCATTTGCAGAAGGAATAATTTCTGCACATTTTCAAATTTTAAATTTCATTTACTTTTTTGACTACAAAGGTAGTATATGTTTTAGATAAGGATATAGCAGGGAAAATCTATAAAATAAGATTTAATTGTCCTGTGACCCCACTTCTAGGCCCTTTTCCAAGATATTATCTATAAATAGCTTTGGTATATGTTATTCTAGATATTTTTCACTTCCAATTCAGTATCAAGAGAAATGTAATTTTCTTATTCTGTCCTCCCCTCTGTCACTGAGATGCATGTGTTTTATTGATGTAGTATATTAGCAAAGAATGATTATTGAAGCATTGCCTATAAGGGTAAAATAATGGAAACTAATCGTATGTCCACAAATGGGTGGAAGCTTGAACAAAATGTATATTCATAATAGAGCATTTTCTTCAGCTGTTAGAGAAAGAATAAGTTATACGTGTATTAATGACTTGAAGACATATTCGTGATAAATTAACTTAAGTACATACACACACATAAATACACACACTGAGTATGAGTAAAGTGTGGAATAACACACAGAAGGTTGTCTGGAGTTCGGAGGTGAGGAAGGAAAAGGGCTGTGTGTGTGTGAAATTATATATATATGTATTTTAATAAGATCATTATTTTATTTCATTTCATTGTTTTCAGTGAATACATGCTAATTTTATAGTTATGAAAAGACATTTGATCACAGATTGAGAATATATACAAATTTGAAAACTTTTTATTTAATGTGGATAGATCAGCTGAAGAACATTTTCATTATCATTGATTATAAGCTTAAAACTTACAATAAACTTACTACTTAAAAGTAGAAAAAGTAATATATTGCATATATCCTGAGTATTTAGTGTCACGAACATAAAAAACATGTTTAATTTATGAGTCATTTCACAGAAAAATCTCTATTTGTAATATACACTTCTTTCCTTACAAGAGCCAAACATCATCCTAATAATGAGTTATGAAATTTTTTTTGTTAAAAAACCCTCATTGATGACAGATAAAGGTTGGAAAAGATTACTTAGGAGGTATGGTAATATAGCATTTGCAGAAGCCAGATAAAAGGATGTTACAAACAGCTCTTTTGAAAGGCTCTTCAGGGTCATTTATTTCCTCTTGCTATGCGCGTTCTTTTCAAATTTCTATTTCAGCTTGTAATTTTGGAGTAGCTCCTGATTATAATAAATGACCACTGTTCTACAATATTTATGACATTTTAGCAAAATGAAATAGCCTCTGTCATATTGATTTTTCTCTTGACAGTACATTGCTATCACCGTGGTTTCCACTCTAATCTACTGTGGGGACTACAAAAGTGTTAACATTTTCCCAGTCTGTTAAAGACAGGTAAATGATGGAGAATTGTCATAATGTATGTTACAGGTGGTCCTGCTATGATGTCCCTGAGATTATCTGCAGCAGATTTTACTGGTCATAATCAGAGTTTAGTGGATCACGATGTCTTTATGTACCATGCATCATATAGAACAATTAACCGAATGCTTCCTGTGTGGCAGGAACTGTGCGAAGCATTGTACAACCATAAAATCATTTAAAATAAATAATTATCCAATTAGATAAGTATTATTATCTATAGTATAAACCAAGGCTCAGGGTTTAAGCCATTTGTCAGGTAGCAAATAGCAAAGCTAGGCCTTGAATTTGGGGTTTGCGACACCAGGTGTGCTCTTTATCTATAAGCTGTACTGCTTCCAATAGTATCTGAGGTATATTACTCAAGTTCAAAAATATCTGGTTGTCTTCCATTTTATGTGCATTGCAAGGGTATATTTCCCCGTGTTCTTGTAATTAGTAAGGGCCACCTAACTAGTTCTGGCCAAGGGACTGTGAACAGAAATGATGTCTTTTGTTCCCAGGTAAAAACATTTCATTGCTAATGTGCAACTGTCTTGTCACCTCTCTTTCCTAGCTGCAGCGGCTGAGGAGGCCTTGTGTTGAGATGTGAGAGCTCAAAATTGAAGAAGCCTGATTACTCAGTCACCGTATTGATGGAAGATACTCTGGAGAGTTGTCTGAGCCCACAATGTGATTTGTGTGAGTCACACGCATGCTTTTGTTGTGTTAAGCTACTGAGATTGTAGGACTGTTTGTTACCATAGCCTAGCTTAACATATTATGATTAATACAGAAACTGGTACTGAAAGTGGGGTATTGCCTCAACAAAAACCTGAAATGTGACTTGGTTTTGTGGTAGGATTTTTCAGTGGTAAAAATTTGGTGAAACTATAACGTGCAATAGAGTCAGCATATATAATTAGGGAACCTGTAAGTAAGGGAAGAGATCGGAAAGCAATGCTAGTGGGGAAATACATGGGAAGAAGCTAAAAAAGAAAATGTTAGTACTGTTTGTAGTAGTGATGGTAGTGTTTGTCAATAGCTGCTGGCTTTTATTGGTGTGATGGTTAATTTTATGTGTCAACTTGATTGGGCTAAGGGATGCCTGGATAGTTGATAAAATATTATTTCTGGGTGTGTCTGTGAGGGAGTGTCCAGAAGAGATTAGCGTTTGAATCAGTAGACTGAGTAAAGAAGATCACCCTCACCAACGTGGGTGGGCATCGATCAATCTGTTGAACGCTTGGATAGAACAAAAAGATGGAGAAAGGGCAGTTCTCGCTCTGCTTGGGCAAAACACTCATTTTTCCTCTGTCTTTAGTTCTCAGGCTTTCAGACTCAGACTGAGAATTACACCATCAGTCCCTGATTCTTAGGCTCTCAGACTCAGACGGAATTACACCACTGGCTTTCCTGGTTTTGCAGCTTGCCAATGGCAGACAGAGGGGCTTCTTGGCCTCTGCAATAGCATGACCCAATTCCTATATTGGTTCTGTATCTCTGGAGAACCTTGATTAGTACAACTGGCAAGAATAGAACAAGAAAGAGATGAGCTCGAGAAAGAATTAAGAAAAAATTAGCTGGTTTACGAACAGAAATAAAGGGGAATAGAGAGTACAAGACTTTCAGACATTTTATGGTTGGAAAATCCAACTGGGTTTCAACCTCAAAAGGTAAAAAATAACACTGAGGGAGGGAGGGTATAGCTCAGTGGTGGAGTGTGTGCCTAGCATGCATAAGGTCCTGGGTTCAATCCCCAGTACCTCCATTAAAAATTGATAATAATAAATAAATAAATAAACCTAATTACCTCCCCTCCTACCCCTCCCAAAAAAACCAAAAAAAGCAAAAAAATAAAAAATTAATGTTGAGAGATCTTTGGAGGGACAAATACCCATTAAAATGTTTCAAATTATTAATATGTATCATGGGAAAATTAGACGAATGGTGTGATACCCTATAAACCTTTTCTATTAAGTAAACTACTCAGGTCAAAGATTACCTTAATGTTGTGGATTTTCCACAGAAGACTGACAACCTCACTTTAATCCACATTAAAGAAACAGAGCGATATGGGGGCAAGAAATTAAAAAAAAAACAAAACAAGCTATAGGAAATCTGAAAACTACGCCTGCATAAGAAATGCAGGTGTGGGGAGAGGGTATAGCTCAGTGGTAGAGTGCATACCTAGCATGCATGAGGTCCTGGGTTCAATCTCCAGTACTTCTATTTAAATAAATAAAAAATAAACCTAATTACTTCCCCCAACCCCCGCCAAAAAAAAAAAAAAAGAAATGCAGGTGTGGCTATTGGCACATGTTGCTGACTGAAGCCAAGCCCTAGTTTTTGAGACAAACTGTTAAACCATAAGCCAGAACTAAGAAAGCCTGCAAAAAAGACTTAAACCCATCCTTGGGCCACCAAGATTAAAATAATCTAGGTTATCAGACTCACTTTAGGCCATAAGACTTAAAACAACCCTTAGGCCACCAAAATTCTATAAGCAAGAAGCAGGCACATCCCCCAAGGAAGACACACTCCATAAGTCTCACTTAATAGTGCTCACTTTGGATGTAACACACACACACACACACACACACACACACACACAAACATGTATGGAGATTCAATTAATTTTATGAAACTAGCATAACCTTAACACAAACCTTGTAAAGATAACTCAGAATAATAGACTAATTGCATTTGAGTCAGAGTATATAAATTTCTAATAAATGTAGTAGATATTGTGGATTGATTAACTCAACCTCTATTCTACCTTCCTAATTGCAGTTAGAGATCTGATTGTAAATTCCGCTCTGCCAGTTAGATTGATTTGTTGGATAGTTGTAATGTGGAAGTGAGATGGAGGGGCTATTCCTGCTGCTGTTACTGTGGGCAATGTCGTGGATAAGAGAATGGTGACTCCATTTAGCAAAGATCACCTTTGAGTCCAGGTGTGGTAGACACATTTGGTGCCTAACATTGCATTTGCACAATCTTATCTCTGACTTGTCCAGGGCATGTCAGCCAGTCTCTTTCCTTAGCCACCCCAGTGTTTGCACAATGGGCCTACGAGTGGAGTAGCCATGATGGTAAGGTTGGAGGCTACACATAGGCTCAAAAGCATGGAGTAGTTCCCCAAACCAGCTAGCATCTTGGTGGCAAGTTGATTATTTCAGACCCTTCTACCAAGGAGGATGGTGTGATTTGTTTGTAACAGAATTGACATCATCTTCAGATATGAGTTTAGCTTGCTTTCTCTGCTGGCTTCATCATTTGAAGTTTACAAAATGCTTCATTCAAGAGACTCATTTTATGATGAAGGAGGTGTGGCAATGGGCACATGACCACAAGGATCCACTGGTCCAATAATATAACATAGAACTCAGCATTAGCTGGTCTGATAAACTGAATGACCTGTTAAAGGCATAGCTAAGGCATCAGACTGAGGAAAACACCTTGCAGTGCTGGAATATTGTCCTCGAGAATGAAGAATATATACTCACATATCAAGAACTGATATGTAGTATTGCATTCCTAATAGCTAGAATACGTATGTCCAAGAACCAACCCAGTGACCCACTTGTAGAATTTGTGTTTCTGGTTTCTACATACTCAGGCTCTGCTAGATTAGTGGTTCTGCTTCTCAAGGGGGAATGCTTCCACCAGGAAACACTTTAAGGGGTCTACCTAACATGAAGTTACAGTTACCACCTGGTCACTTTAGGCTTCTCATTTTGGTAGAGCAGAAGACAAAAAAAGGAGTTATTCTACTAGTGGGCATAACTGTCTCTGAGTGTCATGAGAATTTAGGGTTTCTGCTACATACTGGAGGCAGGGAAGAATATGTCTGGCACTCAGATGATCCACTGGGATGTCTTTTGATGCTTCCATGTATGGTGATGACAGTGAATGGATAACTACAGTAACAATGACCTAATAATGGCAAAGCAACAAAGGGCTCAGACCTCTCAGATAAAATGTTGGGTTGTCCCAATAGATAAATGACTTAAACTAGCTGTAATGTTGGTCAAGAACAAGGGGAATCTACACTGAATGATAGAAGAGAATGTATTGACTATGGCTTCAAGACCAGTTGAAGCAGGGGGACTGTAGCTTGTTTAATTAACACTCTTGTATTATTTAATTTTAGAGACTATGGCCTGTACCCTCTTGACAATTTTGATGTCAGAGGATACTTAACATAGGGTATGAGTGTATCTGAGTAGTGCAAAGGGTGAACTGTGTTAGACACACATGTCGTGCCAAGGGTAAATTGTTGTACATTAGAATCTTTCTTGATTTTTTTAAATTTAAGATTTCACTGTAAATAGCAGAATTTTACTTATTCCTTTTCTTCATTGGACTCTCAAGGGCACCATTAAAATGATTTCATTGCCAGTTGATTAATAGTTTATTTACTTCTATTGTTAGTGTTCCTCAGAAGTTTTTTTTGGAGGTTACTCTAGGTGGGCTCATAGAATTAACTGCAGCTGGATTTAACATTAAGTTTTTAGGTTATCAACATTTTGTTTTTAAAAATAGTTATACCACTTCAATCCATGATTATGCAACTAGTTTACTCTTCAGAACACTCCATAAGGCATCAATGCCAAGATAAATATATCACTAGAAAAATAAGTAAAAATACAGACATAGACAGTTGATTTGAAAATTAACTTCTGGAAACTATAAGCAATGACACTGGGAAGAGTTAATTGTTGCTAATTGGATTCTTAATTTTTTTAATGTGAGATTCAAATTTATCTGTTCATTTTGTTTCACTGTGCTCTTCATCATGTCTTTAGCCAATGCCATACTTTTAAAAAGTATGTACAACTGACCCATTATATACTTTGGTGCCTGCTATTTCCAATTATCCTTAGCAAGCTTCTTTTAGTGGCAAATCTAGGAGGTTGTCATAATGTAAAGACTTAAGTGACACCTACCTAAATATTGCCCAGTATTCTGGACTGAATGTTGGTCCTTCACTCCAAATTCATATGCTGAAGCCCTAACTCCCAATGTGATGGTACTTGGAGATGAGGTCTTTGAAAAGTGATTACAGTTAGAGGAGCTCATGAGGGCAGCCCCCAGTCTGCTGGGATTAGTGTCCTTGTAAGAAGAGAGACTAGAGAGCTTGTTCTCTTCCTCTTTCCTTGTATGTGCACAATGAAGAGATCATGGGAACTCACAGTGAGACGGCAGCCATTTGCAGGCCAAGAGGAGAG